>NC_135432.1:37168751-37216251 GCF_051991255.1 Vanacampus margaritifer | reverse complement strand
GACGCTCCCTATGTTTCGCACCTGGATACTCTTGAACGGCAAATGCCACAGTATGTGTTTGTGTTGTGACAAATTTGCAGGCTGCAGCTCTTGTTTCACTGAACAGCTGCTGTCGATGGCGGGCTCGGTGGGAGGAGGGAGTTTTTCCCCACCGTGCCGGAAGGTCACCACCACTAAAATTAGCTGCCAAGATGCAAACTGAATGAATGCGTGGGACGTTAGAATATCATCATGCAAAAATATGAGATTCATTCGATGACATCACTATAAGGTGGACAGAAGACATATCCATCAGAGGTTGGCATATCTTGACTGTGGTTGGGTAAGAAAATGATTCTGCATGTTAAGATTCTTATCTGTAGCACCTCAATTAACAGACAGCAGGAACACAAGTGAATCCATTTTTATCGCGCAGACGTGGCACAAAAATTCACACTTGGTTGTGTTATCAAAAAATCCAGAGTAACATGGATAAATGTCATGCACCGTAATTATTAAGCTTTGTTTACTTCACAGGCACACCAGCAATCAGGAAACGATACCATCTCACCTTGAGCGTCCCCTCCAGATGTCAGCACGGCAATGGAGCGTCCCAGCCCCATCTTGGTGGGGTCTGTGACCAGCTGGAGGTTCTTAGACATGTTTCCCAAGTGAGGTCTATGATGAATGGGAAAGGAAAAACAGAGCAGGAGAGGCTGCTCTACTCCTGGAAGTGCACAGCCTTTATAGTCCATTGGGATCCTGAGCCCACTCCCACTGACACCCTCCTCCACCAGCACTCAGTCAACTAAATATACATCCAAGCACCTGCCTTGGACATGGCAACACAAAGGACATGATCCTCATTGATAAACAGTATTTGAACAACAGCTCCTTTCACCAAAACAAAAGGAAAATGGTAGAAAACCCCTCCATGAACTGTCACCTTACCGCGGTGGAGGGGTTTGTATGTACCAATGATTCTAAGAGCTATGTTGTATGGGGCCCCTGGTAGGGTCACCCATGGCAAACAGGTCTGAGGTGAAGGACCAGACAAATCACAGCTCACAGACACCTTATGATAATAAAATAAATGGACGGACGTTTCCCTTGCATGGACGCGGGTCAAAGAGGCCCCCCTCTAGAGCCAGGTCTAAGCTGGAGGTGGGGCTTGTAGACGAGCGTCTGGTGGCCAGCCCTGCACCCATAAGGACCGGCCGGGCACAGCCAGAAAAGGCAACGTGGGTCCCCCTTCCTATGGCTGTTAACTGGGCAGCAGCCAAAAGCACTCTGATTCCAGGCAACAAAAGCTAGTGGGGAAGGAGTCCAGGCTGGTGTGCAAGGCACAGGAGTTCCAACTAGTCATAGTCGGACTCGCATCCACACACAGCTTGGGCCCTAAAGAGGGTTTGGACTCTCTTCCACTATAGAGTTTCCCATGGTGAGAGGCGCAAAGCAGGTGTGGGCATAGTTATTTCCCCCCGGTTTGGCGCCTGTACGTTGGGGTTTACCCCAGTGGATAAGAGGATAAACTCCGTCCCTCCTTCAGGTGTGGGGATGGGTCCTGACTGTTCTGTGTGCCCATGCACCAAACAGCAGCTCAGGATACCCACCCTTTTTGGAGTCCTTGGAGGGTGTATTAGAGAGTGCTCCAGGGACCTCGTTCTGCTAGGGGACTACAACGCTCACGTGGGCAATGACAGTGAGACATGGAGGGGCGTGATTGGGAGGAATGGCCCACCTGATCAGAAACCGAGCAGTGTTCTGTTACTGAAGTTCTGTGCTTGTCACAGATTATCCATAACGAATACCATGTTCAAGCATAAGGGACTTGGAACCAGGCCATCCTGGGCCGCAGTTCAATGATCAACTTTGTGGTTGTGTCATTTGGATTTGTGGCCGCATGTATTAGATACTTGGGTGAAGAGAGGGGCGGAACTGTCAACTGATCACCCCCTGGTTGTGTGTTGGCTCAGACGGTAAGGGAAGATGCCGATCCGACCTGGCAAACCCAAATGTAATGTGAGGGTTTGCTGAGAACGTCTGTCAGAATCCCCTGTCAGAAAGAGTTTCAACGGCCAACTCTGACAGAACTTCACCCTTGTCCCAAGGGAGGCGAGGGACACAGAGTCCGAGTGGACCTTGTTCTGTGCCTGTGAGGCAGCCGATTAGAGCTGTGGCCGTAAGGTAGTCGTTGCCTCTTGTGGAGGCAATCCCTGAACCTGCTGGTGGACACTAGTGGTAAGGGATGCCGTCAAGCTGAAGAAGAAGTCCTGTCATGCCTTTTTGGCCTGTGGGACTCTAGAAGCAGATAACAGGTACCTGCTGGCCAAGCGGAACGCAGCTTTGGTGGTTTCTGAGGCAAAAACTCGGGCATGGTAGATGTTCGGTGAGGCCATGGAAAATGGCTTCTGGAAGGCTTTGAGGAAATTCTGGTCCACCATCCGGCATCTCAGGAGGGGGAAAATGTGCACCATTAACACTGTGCATAGTAAACAGGTGAGATGCTGACCTCGACTCGGGATGTCGTGAGTCATTGAGGAGAATACTTTGAAGACCTCCTCAATTTCACCGACACGCCTTCCCTTGAGGAAGCAGGGACGAGAGACCTTTCTCCTTTCTCTGCAGTCAAAGTCACTGCGGTGGTTAGAAAGCTCCTTGGTGGCAACGTCCTGGGGGTGGATGAGATCTGGCAGGAGTTCCTAAAAGCTCCGGATATTGTGAGGCTGTCCTGGTTGACATGCCTCTCCAACATCGCATGGACATTGGGGCCAATGCCTCTGGATTGGCAGACTGGGGTGTTGGCCCCCTTTTTAAGAAGTGGGACCGGAGGGTGTGTTCCACCTACACAGGCATCACATGCTAACTTGTTCTGGGTATGTCCCACTGGCAGGAGGCCCCAGGGACAACTCAGGACACGCTGGAGAGACTATGTCTCTTGATTGGCCTGGGAACGCCTTGGGATCTTGATGGAGGAGCTGGACAAAGTGGCTGGGGAGAGGGAAGTCTGGGCTTTCCTGCTAAAACTGCTGTCTCAGCGACCCAACCTTGGATAAGCGGTGGATAATGGATGGATGGATGGATGGCACTCCTCAGCCTCCCTGACCTCTATTCAGGGGTGCTGAAGAGGAGTGTCCGTCAGGAAGTCGAATCTCGGTTTCAGGAGGAGCAGTATGGTTTTCGTCTCAGCCGTGGAACAGTGGACCAGCTCTACACCCTTGGCAGGGCCCTCGAGCGTGCACGAGAGTTAGCCCAACCAGTCTAAATGTGTTTTGTGAATTTGTAGAAGTCATTTAACAATAATAATAATCATAACAAATCGGGAATTCAATCGGGATTCAGTGTCTTGCTCAAGGACACTTTGACATGATCACCAGGGTTGAGGCTCAAACCCACAACCTCACGGATGGGAGACGACCACTCTATCAATGTGCCATGCCGCCCCAACAAAGATTTTAAAACAGAAACATGGTCAGGCCATAAACCAGTGGTGGGCAAACTTGGGCCTCGAGGGCCGGAGTCCTGCAGGTTTTGGAATATTTCCCTTCTCCAACACAACTGGTATATGATCAGCTCATCATCAAGCTCTGCATAAGCCTAATAACGATCCTGTTGATTGGAATCAGCTTGTGTTGGAAGAGAGAAACCTCCAAAACCTGCAGGACTCCGGCCCTCGAGGACTGAGTTTGCTCCTGCCATAAACTGTACATTCAACCATTTATTTCCAAAATGTAGACACAAAGACAAAACATATTGAAAACAATACCTTACTCATTTGTGGAAAATGTTCTGGTCCACACAGGGACAACAGAATGAGTAAACACCCTCTTACAGTTGTGTATGAAAGTTTACCCTTAGAGGAAGAGGCCAACCAGGAATGAGCGTGAAAACATCCCCACCGATCAGGAGCGGGCATTCACACAGCAGAATGTTGATATGCATACCATCAAGCCTAGGATATGTAAACTTTCAAGCACAACTGTAAGTGCTCTCCTACAAACACAACAATGGAGCTCAGTCATTTACCCAGAGAACAATGGAATGCAAGAGGCATCAATACTGTGGCCACATTTTAATTAGTTCCCAACAATATATTATATGTGAATTTACTGAGAGGAAATCAAGTTTCATTGCTTGCATATACAGTGCCCGCAATGTGAGGATCTGTCTTAGTGTTTCATGAAAAAGACACATCACCTAATAGCCTGGAGGGGCCGTGAAAGCAACATGAGACTTTTTTTTCTCGTATGCCACGCAACAGGTAGCGTGTTGTTGTCTTTGCGTGATAACGTAAATCTGACAGTAATTGTTACGAATTATCATTAAAGAGTTGATGCTCGCTCACTGCTAGGCTTGATTATTTGTGCAAAACTACATGACTCAATGTAGTGTTCAATGACTCAAGTGATGTAATGAACCTTTTGCATATATTCAAATTTAAAGGTTGTAAAACAGAATACAATTTATTAGAACATATATGGGCTAATAACCCATTTATGTTAACTGAAATCCAGAAAAGACTTAATTATTTGTTTCAAATAAAATAACTCACTTAAAAAAATAATGTAAATTAATGTTAAATAAAAAAAGATTGTAATAAGTCTTTAGTTTATTTTTTAACAAAAACAAACTTTATTCTTAAATGTCACACTTAAAAATGCACATACAATGGAGTTGAAAGGCAAAACAACCAAGTGTTATTTTTATTGAGCAGGGATGTCGGTATCTGCTGAACGGAACTATTAAAGTAACTTTTAATTTAATTACTTACAAGTAAAGTAACTTAATTTACTTTTTTAAGGTGACTGTGGCAACACTGGTTAGGAGGTGACCAAGCATTTGGTCACGGTAAGGGCTCCAGCGCTCTGCTGAAAAATAAACTTAGAGAAGGGTGAAGAATCTCTGTAGGAATCCACCAATCTGGTCTGCATGGTAGAGTAGCAAATGGAAACCATTCCAGAGACACATGACAACCTGCATAAGACATGCTCTCATCTAATGTGACAATGGTAATGAATATCCTTTTGCTTCAAGTGGTGAGGAGCACGGAGAGGGAGCATCCAAACTCAGTGGAACAAATTTCTGGGAAAAGAAAATGCAAAAGTATGAAACTTTGGGAGGCAACCCCAAATGGAATACGTACAGTGGAACCTTGAAGCTGCAAAACCCAAAAGTTTAACTATTTGAGTTGGACATTTACAGCCTTGTTTTTAGAAAATATAAATGGGCAACAATTTTTGGAGTTGGAACCATTATCATGAGAACTTATAAGATCTAACTAGACATAATTTCAATTGGTTTGGGTTTTGCTTTTTCTTAGGCTTTTTTTGTGATTATCATTCTGAAAGGATGTCAGTGGTAAGAGAAATATATCCAGCAGAAGTTAGCATGATGTAAGCTTATTCAAATTTAAAATTGAAAAAAAAAATGCAGTAAGGGTTAGCTTAATACTTTATTTCATAGTATTTTGGTGTCATGATAGTCGGACATTCTGTTCAGCTAATGTTTGGCACACTCTTTGTATTAGTGGGACCATTTTTGTATAATTGCTGTTGGCTTGACAGGAAGTGAACTAGAGACTTTGATTTGGCTCTTCACTCACATTCCTTTTGTGATGTTTGACAAATCCCTTTTGAAGAAAAGGTAGGTAGTGTTCCATTTTAATATTTTACATGATAATTTATTATATAAACCCCGCCTACTGACCGAAGCTAGCTGGGATAGGCTCCAGCGCCCCCCGCGACCCTTGTGAGGAAAAGCGGTTAAGAAAATGGATGGATGGATGGATTTATTATATACTTGTGACAGTTAATGAGAATCAGAATAATCTTTATTGGCCAAGTACGTAAAACACAAAAGGAATTTGTCTCTGGTAGTTTGAGCCACTAGTGTGTAAATTTATAACAAAACCATGATGACAATTTTTTAAATGAGGGTTTACATGTATTACCCTTCATTCAACATTGACATTCATTTTTAACGACTACTGTATTCTTTTAAACAAATTAGCATGACAGTTATTCTACCATAGTTTTGGATTTTTCGTGGTTATTTTTACTTCATTTTGACTTTTGTTATTTTTTTAAATTAAGCTAGTTTTAATTTGTTATTAGAGGAGCTTTTCAGTATTTTTTTCAAAGCACTTTTTTTAGCTAATAATGGCTGTATTTTGAGTTGATGTAATCCCAGCTATCCCAGCTGAGATGTTGCAGAGGTCATGAGGACCTCTCTCAACAGCAGATTTCAAGAATACATTTGTACAGGAGGACACCATCCACAGGGCTTTTTTCTTTTTTTCATGAAAATTCCATTATTGTGTATTAAATGGCAGGTTTTAAGATTTCAATTACTATGAATAAACTATGAAAACATGGACATTTTCACTATACTATAATGTATTTTGTTGTTTTATACTGTAAATGTAAAATGTAGTTTTAGTCCTTTAGTTATTTTTTTCAGAGGCATTCTCATTTTTATTCTCATACTCATTTTTTGTTCAGGATTGCAGGCGTGATGGAGCCTATCTCAGTTGACTTAGGGCGGTAGGACCAATCGTCAACAAAATTCATGTGCACATTTCTGCTCATGCCAACTTCAACCTCTGAAATAATCAAAATGAGATAGAGGAGCTGCATGGAGGTTAAAGGCAGCACCGCGATCAGAGCCGGAAAGAACTTAGAAGCCATTGCTCCGGAGGGTGACCACGAGCCATCTTGGTTAAAGAAGGCCTTTTGTTCCAAATTCCAACCAAAACTCCATCTTCTAAGTCAGATCATTCAAATGATCGCTGCAAATTACACTCCTCTCGCTAGGTCGGTCCCATTTTGCTTTGCTTTGCTTAATTCTTGAACTTTCCCAAGAAAATAACACGCAGCTATCAAAGAAGCAATAGCAACCTGTTGCCGTCATTCTCGCGTTGGTGTTACATTATGTCTCTTAATAATTAGATGGGTGACTTGGGCTAGGCCGTTGTGTCGCTGTGACCTGGCTTGGCATCTTCCTGCACTCTGGCGCACTTATTTAGTTGAAACCAGTTAAGACCATCAGGTCATACATTTTCACATGGGTTAGGCTGAGCCGCCCCCCGTGTGGGTGGGTGGCCAAGATAGTATAAGAATAGAAACCATTTTGACAGATTAGACCTTCTCCCGCATATTAAGAGAAAAAGGCCCCACTGGCAGGGTTTCATTCAGATCCTTTCAATGGCGTCATCAGGCTCACAAATTTTCAACCCAAATTTAAATGAATTACACCAAATTGAGATCAATGGGAAATTATATTTCAAACAATAATAAAAAAAAAAGTTTGACCGAATCAATTGTGGTCCAACATCAAGGTACCACTTTAGGTTATTGCTCCAGTTCAACAGTTTGTACTCACAGCAGACTCTTCAAAGTTGAGCAAGGATGCCACCGGGTCACTACAGCGTGGTTGAGAAGGTAAGATCCTGAGAGGATCTGAGATAGAATGGGAGAAATAAAAAGCAACCTCCGTGTCCAAACGCTGCTTGTCCATGAGAGAAAGACGCTTGGGCAGCATCGCAAACGCAGTGTTGGTAGCACAGGTCTTCTGGTCTGGAAAACACAGGTCAGAGTTTCCAAGTTTATCACATTTTCGATGAGCAAATGTGGACGAGTTGTCGTTCTTTTACCTCTGTCCACGATATGATCATCAAGGTTGATGCGACTAACAGGCTTACACACTTCTTCCAATTCTGAGGGATTCAGACCGCGCAGCTCCCGACGGGCCGAGCTCTCTTGCTTCTCAAAACGGCAATGCTTCTTGCCCGTGGAAAAAACAATGACAGATTCTCTTTGCAGGGTTTGGATCGACTGCTGTCCTTCCTCAATCTTCTGCTCTTTTTCATCATCACAGCTGACGTTCATCTTTGTTTTGTCCTCACAGCGGGTTTTAACCTGCAATACATAGGAAGGATTCAATTCATCAATGAGAAGTTGCTTAGTGGCCTAAGCTTGGATGTCGCTTACAGGTGAGGTTTGAAGAACTGGGAGCTGCTCTTCCTTTCCTTTGTCGAGGCTCTGTCCATCCTCCTCCTCAACAAATAACGTCTGGACAACTTGCTGCCACCACATGACACAAGAGTTACAATTCTTAGCGGGTTGAATTTTCCCAAAGATTATAGCAGTGTAGACTTTAAATAATCTTTGACAAAACTCCAAACGGTTTTCTTTGTTGGTATGAAGATTTAAGAGAAACGCTAACAAAAGAAAAGATTACAAAATAGTTGTATTTTGGTGTATTATTTTGGAGCACCGAGTTATACTATATTTTTTCCTCTAAACACACAAAAAAATTATGTACAATTGAGATTGACTGTAACCTAGCAAAATTATTTTCTTTCCTTTATAATATTTCTTTTTTCTCCCTCTTAGTCAAACTTATTCTTGTAATCTTAAAATTACTTTGCTTTTGCAGTACTCAAATACTGTTCAGAAAATAAGATTTTTTTCCCTTCTAAGTATTACTTCTTTTTTTTATCATAAAACTTTGATGTTATTTTTTGGGACACATTTTTTACTCCCATGTCTTTCTTTTGGGTCACTGATGGATGCTGTAATGAAGAGATCTGCAATTAAAATTTGGAGTGGTCCAGTTGCAAGGAATTTTTCAGGGCAAAGGTTCGGAGCTCAAATTATTTACATTATCATAGCTGACCCATCCATCCATTCTCTATACCGCTTATCCTCACAAGGTTCATGGGAAAAGCTGGAGTCTATCCCTGACTTTTGGCGATAGGGAAAGGTGTGCCCTGGAGTGTGGACTGGTTGCCCGCCAATCGTACAGCACATATAGACAAATAGATAACCACTCACAGTCACATTAATAACACCTACAGAACATTTTGTGCTGTCAATTTCCATAACATGCATATTTTCGCAAGTACCCAGAGAAAACCTACTCCACTCCACACAGGACGGCCAGAGCCTGGATTTGAACTCAGATCTGAACTGTGAGGAGGATCAGACATTCAACCTGTCAACTAATGTGAAAATGGCACGTATCCCTTTTCACAATGTTTGTGGTTTTGCAAATAGGGCCTTTTTTGCTTTCCATGACAAAAATAGTATCTGCTTGTACCACAAATGAAACTATGCATTGGTGTTTTATAGTGGGATCTAAATAAACAAGAATAAATGAATTCCTAAAAACACAGAAATAGAAAGTGCTTTTTTTTTAAACATCTAAATTATTAAAATAACATTTAAAAATGAAGAACATCAAACTTGCCAATAACTTAAATATTTAGTAAACAGGCACAAAACTGTCAAGCCTCCCATACATTTTAGTACAAACTCATAGTATTTTGATGCCTGCAAATCAAACGCAAAACAAAACCAAAGGCTGGTAAACATCTTGAAGTAGAGCAACACAGGAATCTGTCATGTTCAAGTAAGTGGACTTGTAACTCCTAAAAGGAAGCACATTTTAAGTAAATGAATAAATAAATAAACACACCATTTATCAAAAACTAACCAGGTATTCTGTAAATTGGTTAAATTAAACTCTTCCCTAACAAAAAATTGTCAATTTATGTTGAGCGATTATAATTTTATATTACTTTTTGGGAATATTTTTGCATTAGGTACAGGAGTTGCCCTTTTTAGACAGTCACGTGACCAGTTAACGTGTGCTGTAATCAAGCATAAAACCACATGGCTTCGAATGATTACAAATACACTCACAAGGAATTATTGCGTCTCATAGTGGACATAAAAGGTGGAATTACACCCAATGGGGTAAATGACTCGCACCCACACTTATGCGCCCCCCAACAGCGCACTCCCGCTCATCGGCGGGAGGGCGTCTCGGCTATCTGAAATAGTGAAATCGCAGCCTCGCACCCGTCGACGGGAACGCGCAACCGAGGGGTACAAAGGCGTAAGCGCAAGTACTGGGACGCGGCCCACACGTCGCAAACCGGAAACAAAGTTAATGGGTGAAAACCCGGAAGTCCCGCCTCCTACGTGGCATATAGTCCATAGCAACGCACCACTTCTTCAAAAGCAGTACAGTCGCAGGGGAGTCTCTGAAAATTCATTCAGTCGAAAGTGTAGACAAAACTGTGGCTGATGACGAGGACGCATTCAGCCACCCAATAGCGAATAAAAATTAGGGACAGTTTTACAAATTACATATTTCAGGGTGACGTATGTGTGACAAATCACCATAAAACAAACAAAAATGTGCCTTTTTTAAAATGCTGTAGTAGCTGCGAATGGTAGACCACTGCTTACTACAGCTGAAAATGTCATTTTATCTGTCATTGTGGAGAAACAGGCTATATTTAAGGGACAAATGTTTTATAGTGATTTTTCCACCATTTCCATTTACATAAGTCACCCTGAAATATGTAATATGTGGACGGTCCTTAACCTGGTCGGTAACAGTGAATATCAAACATCAAATGTCCGGCCAAATTTTTATCGCTCTGCCAGCTACATTTGGTGCGTGAATTAGCGTGCAAGGAAGAAACCTGACATGCGGAAGGTTACGAAGTTCAGAATTGGCACAGTATTTGGCGACTTAAGATGGCTTTTTTTGTGTCCATTACATCAGGAAACTCACATTCAAATGAACGAAGGCGGCCGTTGTTTACACACCGGATACGTCATAGCGTGACTGGATAATAAGCATTAAAAAAAAAAAAAAAATGACAAAAACGAACAAGCCCACTCTGAAAACTAATTAACACAAAACTTCAAACAACAATGAAAATTTCAAAAGTGTTATAAGCCTGCAACGACCACTTCAGGGTATAATCAGCCTTTTGCCTTTTCACCTTTCACATTTTTTTCTACATTTTCCAATGTTTTTGTCTTTTAAAAAAAAAAGTATTTATTCTTGTGGCATTGCAGCTTTTTTGTCATAAAGTTACAATTTTATTCTTGATAATGAATATTTTTCTCCCTTGCAAGAGCTATGACGAAAAACAATTCATGCACAATAACTTTTTTTTTTCACTACTAATTACTTTGTAAGTTACTATTATTTTCTATTCTTATAAAATAACGAGCCGTTCAACTAGTAATATTTTTGTTTGAGGGAGTTGCACAGCAAGTCATGAACTATAATACGTTAGTAGCGGCAGAATAGGACCACATAATACACACCATGGGTGGACTGGGAGGTGAATCTCTCTGCGGTGTCAACATGTTGTTGGCCTCTTTGTGCGTTGAAACTGAGAGTTAAAATAAATAAATAAATAACTGTGTCACAGCAGCACAACAGGAAGACAGAAGGTTTTTATTATGGGCCTGCTTGTGGATCAAATCAGTACCTCTAATTTGATTGCTCTCACACTTTGCTTTAGTTGAATATATTGCATCCTACCTGCTGCGGCCAGACTCTTTTTAGTTGGAACTCTTTGTGGCTGAATTGGAGAATAAAATTAGGTAAAAATGCAAATAATATAAAGCAATTAAAATAGTCATGTACATACTGTGTTGATAAAAGTGACTCTTCTCGATGGTTTTAGAGGTGTGGCGCGCACGGGGCCTACCACCGTGACCCCCTGCTTTTGGCTGGCAGCAGCTTTTTGATGACTCTTTGTAACAGACACTTGTGGCTACAGAAATAACAGAAATACAAGAATCTATAGCAAATCATTTAACACCACTATAATTTTATATAAAAATAATAACGCAATAACAACAGTAATATAAGAACAACAGTAATAAGAATAAATTGCATTGCATTACTTTACTTTCCCCATTGAGGGATTAGTAAAGGTTATCTTCACATATCTTATTAAGAAAACGAATAGACGCAAAAACTCACAAACATGGCATAAGATTGAGAGCGTGGAGTTGCATTTGATTGGCTGGAGATGCACACGCCTTCATTACGCAGGATACTTTGCAGTGCAGTGGAATCTGGCTTAAATTCCACAGCTTTGTCTGAAAAACAAGTTGTTGTTTTTTTGTATTCGTTTGTTTAAAAAAAAAAAGTTATGTCGGTCTTTGTGTCAATTTAAAGTTGTGCTTGATGGTGAGACAAAAGGTTAATTCCCATAAAATCCCAAATATTGTAGCAATTATTTTGATAATTTCAGAGGTTGAAGTTTCGCGTGAATTTTGGTGACGATTCATAGCATTTTTGTGTCATTAAGCAACATTTAACTTTGCTACATTTACATGTTCAACGTTTAACTTACCCCAATGGTATATAAACTTTCAAGCACAACTGTACATTTGAAAGCACAATGGAGCACTATTCAAATCAGAAAATTGATTTATGCTGTCACAAGCAAACCGGCTTTACTTTTTTTCTTCTTAAACTGAAATAGTATCTGACGAAAGGGCATGGTGCAAAATCCATATGGAATGTGTCTTTGAGCGTTGTATGCTCAGGATGGCATCCCACAGTATGTTGCGGACATAAAGTGTCGCCAAAACGAAATTACTGGTGTACATGGCTTGTTAGCATGATAGTTGTTAGCAGGACTGGGCACTTAATCGTCAATTCCCATTGATGACGATGCCCACCTTTCAGCGCGTGCTTTCGCATATTCAGCAAATGCATTAAGGCTCGCAAAAATACACGAAATGAGAGGGGCTGTATGTACTCATCCCCGATGGACGGATGTAAACGTGCTTCAGTCGGTGCTCAGTCCATGTATTTACCCGAGGCTTTGTGTAATTGTGCACTTGCTGCAAGGTGGGCATCGTCAAAGACGGGAATTGCCGAGTAACTGAAGTGCCCAGCTTTGGTTGTTAGCATTGTTAGAACATACTGTATTTGGGGCAAGAGTGAAAGTGATTTTGACAGAGCAAGCCAAAATCCCCAAAAATCTATCTCTAATGGCGGGTGACAGGTTAGAAACGTTTTTAAAATATTTTGGTTGAATTGTGTTGTATCTTACCTGCTGCTGCCAAACTCTTTTTGAGCGGAAATCTCTGTGGCTGCATATGTGAATAGAAAGAAGTAAAAATACAGAAAATGAACAGCATTGGAAATAGATGCATGTACCTACTGTATCGATAGAAATGACTCTTCTAGACGGTTTTAGAGGTGTGGCACGCATGGGGCCTGCAGCCTTCACCCCCTCCTTCTGGTTGGCAGCAGCTTTTTGACGACTCTCTGTAACAGACACTTTGTGTGGCTGCAGAAATAACACAACTATTACTAGGTGACTTATCGTCCCTGTAAAGCAAAAATAAATATGTCTTCCAAATTTGACACACCAGTGTTGTTAACAAGCCTGCCAAATTTAAATATTTAGGATATATAATAATAATAATAATAGTATTAATAATAATAATAATTTTAAATAAATACATAATCAACCATGTGTATAAAATAAGACTTAAAAAAGTTGTGAAAAAACATGCATACATGCTACATACATACTGTATTTTACACTTCGCTGTATATTTAACAACTAAATTTTTATTCCAATATTAAACTTTTTATTTCAGTTTAAAGTTTTTGTTTTGCAGAGCCCTGATGCTGTCGAAATGTTGTGTACATTATAAATAAACTGTTCACACCTACTACAATGGTAATGTAATTTAATGAATAAGCTTCAAGTTTTACACAGTTTTTCCATTTTTCTTTATTATTTATGATGTATTGTTCTGACAGCTTAAGTCACTTTTAAACAAACAAAAAGCCTATGTACGTTCTTTTAATTTAAAAAATATATATATATATATATATATATATATATATATATATATATATATATATATATATATATATATTTTTTAAATTAAAAATAAATATAGATATATATTGATAGATATTGTATGTTTTGTGTTTTGGTCCATGGCTTATTGTAAAGATATTTGACACCAACATTTAGTTATTTATAATAATTCATAATGTATTACTTTAAGAACTCTGGTATGTTCATGCAGTAACCCGTTTTTGTACTTTTGTGCACTAACAATTTGAAATGTGACATTTTTTTTAATATAGGGATGGATTTTTTTTTTATCCAATTCATCCCAAAATTAATCAACTTTAATGGATAATTAAAATAATTGCTAGTTACCGTCCTAATGAATTTTACCGTGATAAAACTGAAATTGGAGGATCACATACAGAACTACTACTACTACTACTACTACTATAGAAATAATACTAATAATAACTAGACTTAATGCAATTTCTGGAGAAATTGCGTGGGAAAGCTGAAAGCTGAATGCTAATAGCTGAATGCTAAGCTTAATTTTCATGAAGGAAATTGGAAGATAAATTAAGTGAAAATTACAAAGTATTAATAGTGAAATAATTTGACAATGATTTGTATTCATTATTGCATTTGGGTTAAAGATTGGTTAAAGCTGAATTTGAACCCGGGAACACAGATCACCATCGCTTTTTCTTAACCACTGAGCCATAGAAGAATCTGTGACATTGCATGTAATTGCAGTGAATATGTCAGTATATTCAAAGGTTGCATTGAATTTGAATTTTGAATATAGAAGAGATGATAAAGAAATAAAACTTAATAATAACGGATGACATCAAAAGTAATGGATGTGAAGTCATTTGACAATGTTTAGTATTCAATATTGCATTTGTACAAAACAGTTATATCTGGCAGGGTTCGAACCCAGGTCCTCCGTGTAGTATGCTAATAGTCTAACCACTGACCTAACTTGCCTGGTACATAAAAAAGTAGCTTATGGTGCATTTATATTTAACACTTTTAATCATATCAGTGAAATTATAATGCATTTCCTGATATGACAGTCAGTTGGTTAACATATAATCACTTAGCATAATTGCCATGGATACATTTGTAATGTGCAGTAGGAGGTTGGATTCGACCCGCAACCTGTTGGTTACTGGACAAAGAACTTAACCAAGTGCGCCACTGAGCAATATCAGATGATGATGGGAAGTTGTATGTATGAAAGTGGGCGCGGAAAGTGGGACTGAAAAAGTTCCATTGAAAATGAATAGGGGAAAGTTGATATTTAACGTTACATTATGCGAGTACTGCAAGTAATGTGGAATCAGACGATAAATACCCAGGAAAGAATCAGACAATAAATTCCCAGGAAGGTGTGATTTTTTTAAGCAAGTTGAAATTTGAACGGTGTAAATCGGATGTATTATATGGGAGTTGTTTCTCTGTAGAAAAACTGAGGAGAATAAAATGCTATAATAATAATAATGATAATAACAACATAATAGCAATAAGTAATAAAGGTTAGAGCATTCCCACTATTAATACTATAGAAATAATAATAATAATAATACTATAGAAATAATAATAATAATACAGTACTACTAATACGAAGAAGACAAAGAACAATATGAAGAGGACGAAGTAAAAAATTAAGAGGAAGTAAGACTCGTACAGTGTCCACAAACTTACAAACATGGCACAAGATTGAGAGCGTGGAGTTGCAACTGATTGGCTGGAGACACACACGCCCTCATTACGCAGGATACTTAGCAGTGAGGCGGTATTGGGCAGGAATTCTGAAGATTTGTCTGAAAATCATTTTTATTAATTTTTTAAGAAAGTAACAAATCCATCATGTCAATGTATATTTTTCCTTATGCCTCTTTTTAAAATATACCCGAATGAAAGGACATAGTGTAAATTCCATATGGATGTGCTTTAGCGCCTTCTTTACTCAGGTTGCCGTCCGGCAATATATTAGCATACAGTAGGATGAACATATTTTAATTTCCAAAAAACAGAAGACTCGGCCCAGCCTCGAGATACTTAAAACATACTCGACGTTTACTCAAATATGCCATAAATTATAAATATTTTAACAAATGCCCCCTCTGTATAGTTTGAAAATAAAACAAAAAAATGTAATACAGTGTATTTGCCACTCAATGAAAAACTGAAATTTTTATGAACTTATAAAATCTGTCCGGGGAGTAGATCTGAACAAAACCACAAAACCGTCGTTACATCAGCCCGTCATCGACCGATGCCCATTTTTCGATGAGTGCTTTAGGATGCGAAGCCTCGAAAATATACACAGCCACAACACTCGCCAAAAGGTGGGCAAACTTCAATGACGAGCTGATGTAAAAACTGTTGTGCCCAGCTCTGCCGGACAAGATAGAAAAAGTGGCCATCTCATCAAAGGAGGACGTTTGGTCACCCTAGCATACAGGCTGTTAGCAGTATATTGGCTTTCTAACCATCTCAGTAGGCTTTTGCTCTTTAACACATGTCCATTGAGGTATGAAAAGTTGCCAAATTTAAATTATGGGTGCACATAGCTTTTCAGCATGTTACCATTGTAAAAAATTATATTTAATTTGGGCCAGAGGGAAAGCCAAACCAAACTACCAACAAATCTGTCACTATTAGCAGGTTAAAGGCTAGTAACACATAGCAGTTAAAGGGGAATGAAACACGAAAACTCTAACAGCAAGAACAAAAAAGTACAATCCATGACAAGCACATAAGTTTAATAACAAAGCCCCACTTGGAATCGGATCTGGGAACCATTCCTCCCAGTGTCATTTCGTGTCAATTCACAGAAATTGGCAGAACCTCCCCAGTGACACCTCTTCAATTTACCCAATTTTTATTCCATTACTAGTGCCCTATGATGTCAAAAGAAAGAATCTGAAATTTGAGCCTCCTAGCTCAAATTCTTTTTGAGTTATGGCCCTTCATATTTTGGGTGCCACCCACACTTTGGGATCTGGGAATTGCACATTATTTTTGGAGGCCCATATAATTTTTTTTAAGGCAGATACAGATATGTAAATTGCTTTATCTATATTCTGGCACGGTCTGTCAGAATCTGCACTTAAAAAAATTGCATAAGCTCTAGCTGTACTATTTTTATCACTATTAAACTTTTAAAAGTGTTTTTTTTTTTTTTAACTCTGCTTTACTGGATTTTGACTGATGTTGCAAGGCCCACTGAATATTGTGTTCTATTGCTATAAAAACATGGAACCTACCAAAAGAAAGCTCAGAGTCTCTTCTTTCATCGGGAAAAAAGTATATTTCTATCTGTTTCCATTTTGCAGCAATTAGAATTAGAATATAGCCAAGTTTAATCATTATTCACAAATCTGTTTAGAACTGTGGGGAAATCAGCTTGTTTGCAACATGCTCCAGGTTTATCTCTTATACTCTGCTGCCACATGCTGGCCCTTTTTATAATAACTATCATTGCTTCAACCGTTCTCTGCAGTTGAGAGACTGCATCAAAGCCTACTGCGTGCTCTAGCATAAAAATGGATGAATACGTCTTTGGCACACTTCAAACATTTAAAATAGAATGTTCAGTATTTATACGTTTTTGGGAGCAAATGAGTTAATGGCACAATATATTTTGTTGACATTTTGGGGGTATATTTCTTGGAAATGTTTTGTGTTGGTGGTGTTTCAACTGATTTATCAACGAACGATATGTACTGATTCCTTTTCATTAAGGAAGGTGGGGCGCGTCATGCTTAGCCTAGCGGGAGGGTGCAAGAAAAGGTTTCCCCCAGGCTTATAAAGCGCTAGGATAGTAAGTCTAGTAGTGTATATGGACTGCTGGTGTTGTGTACAATATACAAAGGGTTAATTTGCAAATTATTTATGAATTATTATGAAATAAAATGTTTACATTGATATTATCCTTGTTTTAATTTTTATTTAATTGTGTGGGTCTGTTTTACTGCCGGAAACATGAATAGTTACAACAATACTTTCCTCCCTGTGAGAAGAATTACTGTAACTCAATGGGACTCTTCCTGGTTAAATTAAAAAAATATATAGTCTGAACCTCTCGATCTCGCACACCAGCTCAGGCACCTTCCCTGTCCGCGACATTCCACGTCCCTGGAGCCAAGCTCCTGTTTTTGGCGAATGGACCACAAAATTAATCATCAATTTTGCAAAGAACAATTTGCAGTTAATAATTTAAAAGTAGTGTCATCCGAACCGTGTTTACCTAAAAATATTTACACACGTATGATATGTCCCCTTCCCGAAGTTATATGTCGGGCTGGTGAAGTGGTTTTGGTGTCATAGTATCGGAGCATATACGGGTATCAGTGTATGTCTTCTAAAAATCCCCCCCATTTGCTCTACCCTGTCATGAGTATCATCTTTCTTTGTCAGTCTTCGAATCACATCTGGTTTGGCCATTGTAATTGTAATTATTATTATTATTATTTTGGAAGATTATGTTAAACTAGTCGGGATACGGCTTAGCACAGGTCACATCATAAGCACAAAAAGGGCTTGAAATTGTGACACAACTGCACGAGTAACATACAAATCGACATAGTGAACTTACCACATGGGTGGCTTGAGAGATTATCCTGTGCGTTCTCACTTCTCACTGGATCTTTGCAAGTGAGATGGGCCACGTTATCCAAAGAGACAGAAGAGGAGGAGGAGGAGGAGGAACTCCCATGATGTGCAGCATTTTCGGTCTTTAAAGTGCCAGAATGCCCAGAGGCTGTTCCAAGAGATTTACGTTTCTCCTTTGTTGCTGCTACTGTGCTTTTTAACACAGCCGAACACTTCAGGGGTTTCTCTTTTGGCTTCTGGGTTTTTATAAAAACATTGTTTTTAGGCGGGATGGTATGAACATCACTTTTCGGCTGTAAAGTTACAATGTCCGTTTTCAAACTCTTATGCTGAGAGATATTGAAAGGCTTAAGCCTGGTGCGTGACTTTTTCCTCTTGTCTTTCCCCTGCAGTTAAGTAATATGATGTTAACAAAAGACATAAGAAAACAATGCAATGTCAAAACGACACATGGAACAAACACACTCACAGCCAAAGTTGTCTCCTCCCACTGAGTAACAAGAATAGCTGCAGGAGGATGTTGGGACTTGACCAGCACTGGAAGTCTGCTCACTCTTGGCCGCACGAGTGTCTTACTCTCAGGATCTTGGTTCTCTGAATCCCTGTCAGGAAGGTGCAGTGTGGCTAAAGGCTTTGAGTTCTGTGGCTCCAGTGGCATCTTGTTCTCATTTTTCACCCTGACAGAAAGACGTTAAGGTGAAATTGAGTATTGTTTCGAGACAGAGACACAGAGAGAGACAGAGAGAGAAAGAGACCGACTGACAGACAGAAAATGGTGATGAGAAACTATTAACAGTACTGTATTGCACAAAAGACGGAGAAGAGCCCGTTTGATGACTATGTGATGTAATTGATCAAAACTCACTGTAGTTTTAGTAGCACAAACTAATTATATCCCAAATTTAATTGAGAGAGGCAACACAAGACCACTAAACAATCGCTGCATAACTCAAACAGTACGTTGTACATCAGAAATACTGATAAAAGCAAAGTATATCCTTCTAAGCTTAACATTGCTCTCACTTTCTTACCTACCTCCGAGAGTAAGCGCTGAACCCATCTTCATTTTTCTCGCGAAGAACTGGAGGAGCGGCGTCCATTATTCAGTAGTGTCGAATAATAGAACGACTGGAGCGTGAAGAAAACAATCAATAGACATCATTTTTGCAACCGTTTAACATTAGTCATTGTTTGTGGGTTATAAGTCACCGTGACGACACAACGAGCGAGTAAGAAACAAAAACGAGTGTAAAAAAAAAAGTCAATACAGAGGGCATTTTGACACCATTGCGGAACATTCGTACTTACGGTAACTAAACACTGTCAGGCGATAAAACAGTGTGTTATTCACCCAGAATTTCCTTATTTTGCTTTCATTAGTTTGACGCCCGTTTAAAGAGCTCTTGGAAACTCTTTCTAGCCGTGAGTTGACCGTCAACTTCCCCGTCTAGCAACCGTTTGTAATGTACCGCGCTTTGCCATTGGCTATAATCAAAACTGTATTAGCCAATCACCACACGTGTCATTTAGCTGCGTTTTCTTTGGCCAATGAGCGACGGAGTTGCGTAAACAACGCCGACGACTTCACGAAAGTTATTTAAATTAAACAAATTTAATGGTAAGTTAATAAATAAGTTTGTATTGGGCAACTGGCGCCCGACCAGACTCTGAATAGACCCTTATTAAATTTAAAATAAAACATTTTTTAAACTCTTTTTTTTTTTTTAAACAAGCACAACAAAAATCTTCAAAAAACTTATTATAAATTTTCAACATGTATTTTTCGAAAAACGCGGATAAATATGGGAGGACAAAATCCCAGAACAATTTTAAATAAAACGAAGCAAATTATTACAAAAATATTGAACAAAAATGAAAAGAAAGAAAGAACGAATGAATGAATGAGTTGCTTTATTACAGACTCAAGGTCCAGACACAAACAAACCAAATCCACGATCTAAAAACAAAAATATTCAAAAACTACCTACACCCCAAGGGACATTCAGTGTGATCCCTAGCGTCATCTAGTGGTGAACTAATAATTCATTTATTTTAAAAACCGACTGTTTATGTCAACAGTAGGCTTATGCCAAAAAACATGTTGTATTGCATAAAGAAATATCCATTCATCCATTTTCTTAACCGCTTGACCTCACAAGGGTATAAGGGATTACGAAGAAATATATTTTTTAATATAAAATTGTAGGTCTAGTAATCATTAATTATATTACATGGCTGTAGTCTCACCTTACCAGAGCTGCCATATTTTGCCACTATCTTCCTGCTGCAGATGCTCAAAGGACAACTTTGCAAATGTGCGAGTGGTGCTTGCATCGAGTGTCGGACCCAATGGGTAAACTTCAGCTTACCTTCCAAAGCTGGGGCCTGCAGGTGGTCGTCACTAACTCCCGTGAATCAGGCCCATCGTTTGTCACTTTCCGCTTTGCTCTCGCAAGTTTTTTTTTTTTTAATATATACTAGTTCCTCCCTCTAGCCGCTCTTGTTAGCTGCTACGGCTAATTTCGTCTCACTCGGTCATTCTAGCCGTTCACTGGGCTTCACAACGGCTGCCATGTCGCCGTCGCTCGCCGAGATGGTCGTTAATAAATAAGAATTAGTGGAAGGCTTGCGAAAATGTGGTCTCTCTGAGCCACCGTAGTGTGCGTGCTCCTGCGTGCTTCTAATGCTAATCTTTGACCAATAGATGGCCCTAACGACTACACACTGGATCTTTAATAGAGAAGTAGCATCATATAAAAGTCAACAGTACCAATTTTTCCAGAAAATGGGACTGGTATCATGCTTCATGTACCACAAGCCGATGTTTGATAAGTGTGCAATGATTTCATTATTGAAATGAAAAAGAAAGAAAGAAAATCTCATATGCTAACTGTAGCTTTAAGTTGTAATATCACCATTTACCACTAGATGGCTTGGAATATATTTTTCTCACGACTGCTACCTGCGGCCGAAAGCGGCCTCTGTGTCAAGCAAACTCATTGTGTTCAATTCAATGTAATGATATTATCTATTTTTATTTATTTTATTATTATTTTGTAATGCACCTAAATCGTGTAGTTTTTCAATTTTTTTATTCCGGTCTTGGACAGGTGTCGAGGGATACTGGTTTGGCTGCCATGTGCATGTCTGATGATACTCACCGTGGAGCCCTGACTGTATGTAACCAGCTCAGTGGGCGAGTGGTAGAGTGTCCGCCCTGAGACTGGGAGGTCGTGGGTTCAATTTCCGGCTGGGTCATACCAAAGACTATTAAAATGGGACCGATTGCCACTCTGCTTGACACTCAGCATTAAGGGTTGGAATTGGGAGGTTAGATCACCACATGATTCCCGAGCGCGGGGCTGCTGCTGCTCACCGCTCCCTCAGGGGATGGGTCAAATGTGGAGAACAAATTTCGCCCCACTTAGATGGGTGTGACAATCAGTGGATCTTATCTTATCTTATCTTATCTTATCTTATCTATTCTCCACCTTCTTGCAAAGTGGCTTGCCGTTGAAAAGTTTCTTTGGGTACTACCGACGACATCCAGCAAGTGTCGCTGTCAGCAAGGGGAGCTCAACATCCTGCTTCGTCTGCGTGACCGTGACCGCAGCGCTACACAGCGGACGCGGGTGTGTGCCTGTCACCCAGAGGCAGAGGAAGGAAGAAGACAGTGTGCAGATAGAGGAAATCAGAGAGTGACGCTGGTGCAGACATGGACCTGCGCTCTGAGCTACTCAAGACCATCTGGTATGGCTTCACGGCACTGGATTTGGAGAAGAGTGGAAAGGTCTCCAAGTCTCAGCTGAAGGTGGGTGGATATATCTATCAAATTTTCTCCATCCATCCATCCATTTTTATAACGCTGTCATTTCCACCCTCAAACTCACACTATTTCTTAAAGTAGGAGTTGGTGTTGCATTGCTTGAATACCAACTATTTCCTATACGAGTTTTATTTATTGTACAAAGCGTCAAATAACAGAAGAACGTTTTTCAGTATGCACCTCCCTTGTGGACAAAAGTCCAGATAGGAACTTGAGTCCCCATCTCTGAACAGTGTGTATGGTGCAAAGCTGTGGCACTGGACCTGTTAGAGCACCGCCTGTTGAATTGAGAGCAAACAACACAAGTCCTGTGTGTACGTGTGCGTGTGTGTGCGTGCGCGTGTGTGTGCGTGCGCGCGCGCGCGCGCGCGCGTGTGTGTGTGTGTGTGTGTGCGTGTGTGTGTGTGTGTGTGTGTGTGTGTGTGTGTGTGTGTGTGTGTGTGTGTGTGTGTGTGTGTGTGTGTGTGTTTGTGCGTGCATTATGTGTCAAAGGAACATTGTTACATTGAGATCTCAGACAATGTGCAAACATGTTGGTCATTGTAGTCTCTGTTTTCAATGCAGCCTGTGTTTTTGCTTGACCTCATGGTGATTATGTCACTGCAGCTCGCACTTCATTCCAACCAACTCCATGCTCCTCAGCCCCATGACAGGGCTTATCCCCCTCATGCACGCAGCCTGTGTACGACAGGGCACTGTGCACTTTTGCTCACAAATGCTGTAAGCATGGCCTCGATAGCAGCAGATGTTTTTCTCGAGTGGAGACTTGAGACAGGATGTGGTTGGGGAGTTTAACGCCTTGCAGCAGGTTTCACAATACTTTCAGGTAAAGGCACTCTTGGCAGTCTGCTTAATTACAGAAAAAAACATCCATTACTTAACATTGTTTGCATAAATTATGTTGCAAATATAGTGATAAAGTTTTTAATTATCTACATTCTGCATATTGCCATGTGGCATGTTGTACATAGTTACAGAAAAATCCAAATAAGAATACCATCCATCCATGCATCCATTTTCTTGACCGCTTTTCCTCACAAGGGTCGCGGGGGTGCTGGAGCCTATCCCAGCTGGCTTCGGGCAGTAGGCAGGGTACACCCTGAACTGGTTGCCAGCCAATCACAGGGAACACAGAGACAAACAACCATACTCACAATCACACCTATGGACAATTTGGAGTGTTCAATTAACCTGCCATGCATGTCTTTGGAATGTGGGAGGAAACCGGAGTACCCGGTGAAAACCCATGCAAGCACGGGGAGAACATGCAAACTCCACCCAGGAAGGCCGAAGCCCGGACTCGATCTCACGTCCTCAGCACTGGGAGGCGGACGTGCTAACCAGTCAGCCACCGTGCTGCCAAAAAATAAGAATACAATACACTAAATAAGTAGTCACTCATTTGTGAAGGTAGTATGGCCATGGGGGATTGACAAGATGTACACACATGTGACCCTCCATTGCCACCCTTGTATCCAGTGGGGCACTTTCCATAATCCATAATACTCCACACAGTTAATGGCCGATTAAAATGGCAAGTGTAAGAAATGCATTTAAGGTTTAGAAGCTTTACAACTAAAACGTTACAGGAAGTTGAAAATATCACCACTGCTGCCCAGCACTGCCCACGAGATGCTTGTCACTCATTGGGGAAAGTGATCTCGGGTACAACCCCAGGGCTGGTCTGCCAGGAATTTGTTTGACTAAATTATATAGTGTGCGTGAGTGTGTGTATGTGTGTGTGTGTATGTGGGTGGGGGGTGGGGGGGAGCTTCAGGTTAGGCCTAACAATGACATAGAGTCGCAAGAAAAAAATTACAAGATGAGAGAATAAAGTCAGATTTGTCCCAGAAACAAGTCTTATTATTTTTTATTTTTGAAGAAAAAAAATCTGTTTGTTTTAAAAAAACAACAACAAATTTTTAAAATTTTATTTGGAGGATGGGGGCATAATTTCAAAGTTACCACACCCTCCTTGTCATGCTTATAAGAATTTTGTGCTGATGTGCAAAATGTATACCGTAGTATAACTTGATGAGATTGTCATTGTGATGTGTAATGTGCGTTTCCTTCACTTTACCTCATAAAATTACCACATTGTCATGGATTACTTTGAATAAACGTCTCACTCAGAATATCAAACCTGCAGTTCCCTATATATTTTTTAAATTGTTGTTTAAAGACTCAAACCTTGTGGATTTGCAGGTGTTATCACACAACCTCTGCACAGTGTTGCGCATCCCACATGACCCAGTTGCTTTGGAAGAGCACTTCCGCGATGATGATGACGGTCCAGTCTCCAGTCAGGGATACATGCCCTACCTCAACAAATACATCCTAGATAAGGTGATTTCATTATTATTATACTCTACATTTTGTAGGATGGGTCACCCAAATGGTGGTGGTCACCACGCTGCCCCCAAGGACCCAATGAGTAGCGTGTGGGCCCATTCTAATAATAGCTCACCAGTGATGGGAGGGACTAGTGGTTTGTCCAGGGTATGCCTCATGAAACAAAAAATGTGATGAAGTGCTCCCTAGGCAGCAGTAAATGGCAATAATGTATAATATTGACTACCTTATAAATCTTTGGCTGTAGTTTACTTAATAATAAGTCTGCTTTTATTTATTTATTTTTATAGGGCACTACATTTTAAAAGTAACATTGTGACATGTGCCAAATTGAATTTAGTTGAGTTTTTTTTGTTGTTGTTGATGAAAATGGTTTTAGAAGCAATATGATTGTGCTTGACATTCTGATTAAAAGATGAACCCCTAAATTCACATCATACATAGATCCAATCCAAGCCTAATGGGTTGGTGCTCACAATATCTTTTTCTTTTTTTTGTAGGTAGTTGAAGGCTCCTTCAACAAGGAAGATGTGGATGAGCTGTGTTGGACTCTGACAGCTAAGAAGAACTACAAACCCAACAGGAGTTCAAACACAGTACTGGCAGAGCGGGACGCATTTCGGCTTTGGTGCCTTTTTAATTTTCTGTCAGGCGACAAGTACCCTCTGGTGATGGTCCCTGATGAGGTTGGTCTAACACTGAACTGGGCAATTCATTATCCAAAAGGTTCATGTGAGAAACAGGAATTGTTGAGGGCCACACTAACATCCATCCATTCCCCAAACCACATATCCTCATTAAAAACAAATTTGCTCCCAAAAACGTATAAATGCGTTCTATTTTAAATACTACCATGCTCCCAAAGAAGTATTTATAAGTAAAAAAAAAAAGTTTTGGATTCTAGAGCATACAGAAGGCTCTGATGTAGCCGCTGAACTGAAGAGAATGCTTGAAGTAATGATAGTTATTACAAAAACGGCCAGCAGGTGGCAGCGGAGTATAAGAGATCAACCAGCGCCATGTTGCAAAAAGCTATTTCCCCCACTGTTTTAAACAGATTTGTGAATAATGATGAAACTTAACTATATTCTAATGCTAGTTACTGCAAAACAGAAACATATAGAAATATACTTTTTTTCCTGATGAAAGTAGAGACTTTAATCTTTCTTTTGATAGGTTCCATGTTTTTATAGCAATAGAACAGAATATTCCGTGAGATTTGCAAAATCTGTCAAAATCCAGCAAAACAGCCGGGAGCGAAGGGGGTTGCTTTAGTGAAAATCGCTGGAGTGAATGAGTTAAGGTCGCAGATGTGCTGGACCTTATTCCAGCTGTGCAAGAGGCGAGGTACACCCCGAACTGGTCGCCAGCCAATTTATTTTTTCAGCCAAGCCGCAGAGACAAAAGCTACTATCAGTGGCATATGCAAATTTCGCTGTGCGAACGCCCACTCCTGATTGGTGGACTGCTTCCGTGGACGTATTAGAGGAGTTTGATTGCTGTGTCTTGTCTGCATATGTACTGTAAATTCGGCTGCGCAAACTCACGCTCCTGATTGGTGGGCTGGTTTCACGCTCGTTCCTGGTTGGCTGCTGTCCTCGCCTTCCACTAGCGTCAGTTTTGGATGTTGTGTTTACAAACAGCAACGGAAAAATATTGGATGAAGTCAGATGATTGTACAGTAAATGATCATTTCCACCTCCCATAACAGCCACACAGCATGGCTGACCCACCCAGAAATATATTTACAAAATAACTCTAAAAATGTCCCCACCGTTTTTTCTTTTTTCTGATATAAAGAATTAAACTGTATTATTGTTTTAATGTGGTGTTACTTGTTTAGATAGATATGGTGTATATAGTTACATTGAGGAAATTAAAATGTTAAAACTGAATAATAAGCACTGATGGTGTTCTGGTGTCTTGCACAGGGTGCCATTCACATTCAAGCTCGCACTGCCTTTGGCTATGAGGCGTCAGAACATTAACATTTTTCACACCACAGACCTGTTTCATGTAAGCTAACGCAATATTTTGATGGACGGGCATAAAAACAAATTGTTTAGAATATCTAACTAGGCAGAACAGTCTACTATCCAGTAAAGAATTGAAGTCCAAAAGAAAACAAAAACAACAAACTTTAAATTAAATTTAGGATTAATTTGTAGTAAATTAACAAAAGTACAAAATAAAACTGTCAACTCACTGTCCTTTTGTTCAAAACTCAACCGTATGATCGACGCAGATCGATCAAACTGCTTTGTACAGTCAGCTTTTCTCACCTGAGGGAACGCTGTGTGCAGGAGTGCAGCGTGGGCACTTACTTGGATGGCGCCATGGATGTGTACCAATTTAATAAAGTCCTTCTTTGCCATCATGCTACATTCGATGATGCATGTGGCCGTGTAAGGCTCCATGGCTTGCCATGCCAAATACTGTTTATCTTTGTCCCCTTACATATGAAGAAGACATGTTGTTTACGAGTTTTCTGCTGGTAGTATAACAAAACCTGCTACTGTGTCGTTCAAAAATCGTTCACATGCAGATGTCAGAATGAGCATGGTCACAAAAATGTTCATCAGACAGAAATAGTCAACTCAACTTTCTGTCTCAACTCTGAGTTGACTTAAGACAGAAATACACTATGTTCAGTTCAGGTTCGCCCAAAATATGAACAAGTTCATGAACATTTGTTCCGGTATAACTCTGCATGGTAATAATGAAAACATGAATCTCTCTGCATATCTTTTTATCTCCCACCCCCATACAGGTGGAGTACCTACTCAAGAAGATATGTACAGCAATGAGCGTTGAGCTCAATTGTGTTGAACTGGAAGACTTGTTCTCCCAAGAAGTAGTGCAACAGAGAGGCATCACTGTTTGGGTTTTCTTGGAGATGATGGATGCAGGAAAGGTGACCAGAGGCATCGATAGAAGTGTCATCAGCATGGCTATAGAGGAAGTATACAGGGAGATAGTTGGCGATGTCCTTAAAGAGGTAGCAGTCGTGTGTGTGTTCTGAATCCAAAATGCTTTGCTTTTAGTCCTGTCATTGTGTGCTTGTATGTGTTGCAGGGTTATTTGTGGAAAAGAGGCCATCTCAGGAGAAACTGGAAGGAGCGCTGGTTCACTCTGAGGCCGAGCAACTTGTTCTACTACACTGGGGAGGACCGCAAGGAGTGCCAGGGCAACATTGCTTTGGATGGAAACTGCTGTGTGGAGGTAAAAGAAGCAAATGCTTGTTGCAAACATGCTCTTTATTTTCATCAACTGTTTGGACCCTAGTCACTGAAGGTGTAATGGTCTGACTTTGGTATGGGCAGCGTGGGTTAAGTTTCCACTCAGTGACAATTTGAGTGTAAATGGTTGTCCTTCTTTATATGTGCTCTGCCTAGTCCAGTTAGTGTAGTCCACCTTTTGCCCTCAGTAAGCTGGGATAGACTCCCTTTAAGGTCCCTGTAACCCTGAACAGGTGACAAGTGACGTTTAAAATGGTTGGATTGATGTTTGGACCCTCTTTACTTAAATACAAACATCTAATTGATATGTCAGGAATATTACTGTTGTGACTGTGGGTCATGGGGTCATTGCGTTATGGGTAGGGATGTCCCAATCACACTTTTTGGACCCGAGTGTTAGGGTTCGAAGGCGTGGGATGAGAACCCGAGTGCAGACATGGGAGGCAAACAGTCACTTGCGAGTCTTTTAATTAGTGGACTGATGTGAGCAGTAGAACCAAGGGGGTGCTGAGTCCCAGTAGGGAGTAGGCGATCCACAGGGGAGGTAGCTTCGGCAGACTGGCTGGCAAAGGTACGGCTTAGCAGGTGCAGGTAATCTAGGCAAAGAGTGCTGATTAGAATGAGGTTCCACTCAAAGGCATGCGATAAGCTGGATGCAACTGACTGTGTGACAGTTAGAGTTGATCTGGCGCTGAAGTGAAGTCCAAGGCTGGCTTTTGTAGGCTGCTGATTGTGATTACGTGCACCTGGCTCCTGCTCCAGCTGTGTCTTCTCCATCTCGCCCAGCAGTGTGATTCTCTCACGCACACATACACAAAAACAGGGAGCAGGGCTCATGGGGAGAAAGCGGGGGGCCCTGACACCGAGTCTGAGTCAGTGTCACCGGATTTTTTGATCAGTTTATTCCGAGTCCCGATCCAATACCTCTGCATTTTAGTAAGCAGAAGTTTAGTGGGGGTTTTTTAAACAAAACTACCCAACTTATTTTATATGCTGAGTGGACAGTGGTTAAACTAAGTAAACCATTTAAACCCCCTTTTTTGGCACATCTCTGAGTTACTCAAAGAGCTATTATTAACCAGTATATACATTTTTCACAAGAGCTTTATTTTTAAGAACCTACTGTTGTTTTACTTTAGGAAGAAAAAATACTGTATGTATGTGTGTGAAACAAGCCAACTTCACAACAAACAAAATGCTGCACTTAAAGAGCAAACAAGCAAAATGTATTTAATCTTACCATATCATGACTTTGGGTCTGGACTCCAACAGTCTAAACTGCCAGCCCGGGCGGGATTTGGCGGCTCCACTAGGAGGTCCGACCCTTAGGATTCGCGCTAGGCTAGGCACCGGGCTCGCTTTGAAGGGCGTCCAGACTCCATGTACTCCAGAGTCGCCGGCGCACGCACCGCAGCTAAATCCGCCGGGATTGCACAAAGCACTTCCAAGTCGCCAGCTCCTAATGGCGGCAGGCCTGCTTGGCTGCCCGTCAATGAAGTGCAGCGGGGAAGCAACGCATCTACTGTATATCCTTTCCAACATCCGAAATGCTCACTTTGCACACAGTTCAAGTCGCACCGTCTCCGCACCTCGGTGCCATTTCCTTGTTTAGCCCCTCCGCTCGATGGCATTAATACTGTCACTGTAGTAAAGGAACGCCATACCACACGCACTGTGTGGAAACATGAAGTGTCACTTTGTGCCACCGCCCAAATCCAGATTTAATAAAAAAGTTATAAAAAATAACCTCATATACTGTATTTATCCGAGTCCTGATCGGGAGACAACATCCGATTCTGATCGAGTCAACAAGCACGTGATCGGGCCCGATTTCCGATCACGTGATCGGATCGGTTCATCCCTAGTTATGGTCCTGTATTTGTCCCTAGTAATGATGATATTGTCAGTTGCTAGGTCCTGTATTTAGGTCCTGTACTTGTCACTCTTATTTTGTCTATAGGCCTTTATTCTGTCGTAAAAAATGGAGCATGGTCCAAGCTGGCATTTGATGAGTGACATTTTTGACAGTTTGTCGTGGTTTCCCTGCATCCGGCCTGCTCAAGGTTCTTAGTCCTGCTCTCTGTTGTTAGTTTGTATTACTGAATATAAACACTTTAACTTTTCCATTTCCGTGTCCTTTCTGCTTTTGGGTCTCAATTCTGCTTCACACGTGACTACTGAAGAATCAAAGTAAAACATTGTATTATTATTCCATAATCTTTTGCATGCTGTCTTTTGTTAAGGTGCTGCCAGACCGTGATGGTAAAAGGTGCATGTTTTGTTTAAAAACGCTTTCCAAAACATATGAGATGAGCTCGTCTGACACCAAACAGAGACAAGAATGGACAACAGGTTAGGAGAAATCAATATATCAGTCCTATAAAGGTTCTTTGATTACTTCCTCATCTGTCATCCGCCAACAGCCATTCAGACAGCTATCAGGCTACACGTGGAGGGGAAGACGTCCCTTCACAAGGACTTGAAGCTGAAGCGGCATGAGCAGCGTGGGAAGAGGCAACAAGCCAAAGAGGAGGAGCTGCAGAGGCTCCGGGCCCTCCAGGAGGAACGGGAACGAAAACTGGCGGAGCTAGAGCTCTTGAGGGAGACGCAGAAGCAGGCCAGGGTTCTCCTGGAGCAGGACGAAGAGAGGAGGCGCCAGCAACATGAGCAGCTCCAGCAGACTTTGGAGGTGCAGCTGCGGGAGGCCGAGCTGGTGAGCGTGGCAGTAAATGCAAGAAGGTTCACAAAAGAGTTGGCTATGAGAGATTACCTTCCTACTGTGCGGGTGTCAAGGTGCGAATCAGCATGCAGACGGAGATGGCTCTGAAAGAAGAGGAAGCGGAAAGGCAGAGAAATAGGATCCGTGAGCTGGAAGAGATGCAGAAGCGACTGGAGGAGGCACTGCAGCAGGAGATCAAAGCCAGGCTGGATGAGGAGGCCTTCCGCTATGCTCAAGCAGGGTAAAGTCATGTCTTTAACCAGGAAAATATGAACATTATTTACCCTGTCTGTCTTACATCTTATTACAAATCTGCAAAACATTATTAGGACTACTCATGTTGCAGTATAAGTGCCCTTTTGGACCCGGTGCAAGCCCAACCAAGCAATGTCTGTCATCTAGTGGTGAATAGTTATATAGCAACTTAAAATTATATAGTGGAATCCCGCTATTTACGGGGAATAGGGAGCAGGCCGGTCCATGAATAGCGATAATCCTTGTATTGACATCCATCAAAATGCATTTGGGGTAATAAACAAGAAACAGAACCCCAAAAAATTGAGGGGGAACCCCAAAATTCTACCAAAAAAAGCTGATAAACCTCACAGAAATCAAGTGTTTGCTCCCCTCCACAAAAGCAAACCAAACCAAAAAACGATATATATATATATATATATATATATATATATATTGCAAGAACATTCTGCGAATATGGAATTTGCGGGTGCCAAGCCACAATTTATATTATATATATATATATATATATATATATATTTTAGATATATATTAATCAAGGGTCCACTCAGTGTATGATTTTGAGCCACCAGTTGCCCATCCCTGATTTAGAGTCTTTAATGAACCAATTGCAACGTGGTGAACCAAAGGCCTGGCCCAACGGGACTGAACTCAAGAATCTTGAAAAGAATAACTCGGCGACTCACATGAGCACACAAGGCGATTGATCTTTGGAGACATAACAAACTCACTGTAATGTGAAAACATTGACCATTGGTGTTCTCTTTAGGAAACAACGTCTTGAAGTGCCACATATAAAACTGTATTTAAGAGAAGCAAAGGGCAATAAATGAGAGTGTGTGGATATTAGATAGTCTTACAATGCTGGTTGTTGGATAGAGTATGGGAGAAAACCCACTCAAGCACGGAAAGAACATGTAAACCCCACACAGGACGGCCTAAATCAAAATTCAAACTCAGAACCCTGACATGCAAACCACCATTTAAACCTATGCAAGGTAGAGTCAGTAAACACTACGTTTATTATTTGTAATATTTATTTTGTTATTCATGAGTCATGTACGTGTTGATACTTGATAGTTGTGTAGTAGTGTACATGCATTTTGGGCGGCTTGTTTCAGGTGTTGGGTAAACACTATCAGAATTTAACACTGGGGAAACCTGCAGTGTCACTCACTCACTTTCAGCCATGCTGCCTTAGTTCACTTGGGATATGTTTTTTGTGTAGCAAATATTTCAAATGAAAAGTGTTCAAGTTATGCTATCTTCCTGAGGAAGCAGAGTTGCTCACAGAGGAAGTTGCCGTCATTGACATTTATTGTGACCTTGTGTTTGCGCTCTCAGCAAATTGTGCATGGCAATCAAGACATCGCTGATCTTAACTCCTCAGAATCCATGTTGTCATTGTTCTCAATCACGCAGTCTATTGAGACCCCTAAATTTCATCATAGCACCCCTGAAAATACCACTGTTGAGTGTTAAAATTTTACTATACATTTTTTGTCCAATATTTTCTTTTAAAAATGAGATATACAAGTCTCACAATATACAGCAAATAACTGGTGTGTTTGCATTGTTATGCCGCCTCCTCTCTGGTGTCAATACAGCCTTTTAGTTATCAGTAAACATGTATCTTTTTTTTTTAAATCTTTATTTCGAACATGTAAACAAACAAACAAAAAAACTAAATAGAAGAAACAAACAGAAGTATAAGATAAAGCAGAATAGACACTTTGACATGCTCAAAAGGGGTTAGGAGGAAATACAGACTTATCTAGTCCCTACATAAGATCCTAGATCTTTTATATTGACTTATCAGTATTCATAATGAAGCAAAAACAGTTAACTGTACTTAATACAACTATACAATACATTCAAAATGTAGATATAAAAATATAACTATATATAAATATTATAAATAATTGTATAATACTTCTAAACAGTTAATGGATAAATAACATTAAACTATATGAACGTTATAAGATATTGTATATAAGTATTAAGACTAATTTCATATTATGTTACAGCAATATAGTATTTCTTTCCAAACAACATATAAAAAGCAATATGTTATATCTATCCATAACCATGTCATCAGATGAACAGTGAGGAAAATAAGTATTTGAACACCCTTCGATTTTTCAAGGGGAATCGGGGAATCAGCTTGATTAAGCCAAGAGGACCATATGATCCACCATATGATCTGCAAAAAGCAGAATACTGTGGCCACCAAACAAAAGCATCCACCCACCCCCATCACCCCCACCCCCACGCCACGACTGCACCTAGAAATTCTGTTCATAAAGGTAACAAACAGAATCGGTGACAAAGGGCAGACTTGTCCAGCACTCACTGGAAACAAATTCAACTTACTGCTTACTCTGACACCGGTGATAAAAGCATACCTGTCAACCTCTGCCGATAACTGCCCTTATAAATGATTATGATTCCCCTTACAAACCCCCAAAAAACCTTACAAACACCGTACGACGCATGTTTACTCGCGGTAACCAGACAGTGTAATAGAAATAACAAAGGTAATTTGCATACAAAGTCTTTTATTCAATTTAAAAAGTTTACAATGCAATAAACTGTGCCTTCAGTGCTTCCTATTGTAAGCCAATGTGCATGATTTAGCAGACTTTATCTGCTCTAATGAGGGTCTCACTTGTGAGCAACAGTTGTCACAGTTCAATTTCATCTGTAGTAAAGAAGTAAGAGTGTCTGTTCCCATTGTCTTTCTGTACTCTGTATGAATTTTCCTCACATGGCTGAAAACCCGCTCGCTATCAGCATTACTGTGAGGAAGGCTGAGTAAAATTAGATACATCTTTCTCATCAGTGGAAAGCGATCCAGCCCCAAACCAGTTTTCATTTTGAACACATGAGGCCAAAATGTCTCTGGACGAATTGGTTGTCCATCCTGACTTTTCTGAGGGAGAAAATCATCAGGTATTAGTTGATAGTCTTCCCATTCATCTTTTAATTGTTCCTGATCAAAGTCTGGTGTAAACCTGTTTGCAAGCTTAACAATACTTGTGTAATCCAACATCTCTCTCTTTCTTGGGTCCAACACCACCAAGTCACTCAGTATTGTATTCTCAAATGGAATTTTTTGTATCATTTTAGTTACAACAGCCTCGTAGAAGGAGCGAACAGAGGAAAAAAAAGTTGCTTGCATGGCTGGTGTGATGCTTTGCCTGATTTCATCCTCCTCATTGGTGTCTTGGTCTCCTTAACAATCATCGTAGCCTTGGTCCTCCGACATGCAAACTCCTGCAAAAATATAATATTAAAATATAAAATTTTAATTTTTGACACGGTGCCATAAATGCTGATTCATTGTAGATATGAATGATAATAATAATAATAATAATAAATTACCTTAGCTGTCTGTGAATCCGGAAACATAACTTTCACCAAATCCGAGAAGCGGTCCGCAGCTGTGAAAGCAATGTTGTGCTCAGCAAGAAAATGGCAGAAGAGAATTTCCGCATTTGTCGTTTTGTGGGATGCTGCAGGATTTGCGGTAGAGACGAAGTGCTTGGTTAATGGGACATGTGAATTGGTTTTTTTCACATTCTCCACGTGTCCGGTAGTTTTAAAGTGGCTCTTCAGATCGTAAAATCCACTCGCAGCAACTTTCACGTCTTTATTGCAAGGGACACAGAATGAGAATTGAGTGCCTCTTAACGATGCTTTAATCCAGCCAGCATATTCACCTTGAAGTAACTCCCATTCTTTCTGGTGTCGACCCGATCCTTGAGTTCTTCGTTTCTTACTAGGTGGCTCCTCCATGCTTGCTTCCACGATATTTACTCTATGTATATCTACGCATGCGCATGTCAGCGGGATTTTTTTTTTCCCGTACAAAAGTCGGTGTACGGCGTACATGATTTGAAATGGTAAAAAAACGTATAAAATACGTATAAAACGTACAAGTTGACAGGTATGTAAAAGGATCTAACAGCCAGAACTAGGGGCATCCAGTTCCCCATACTCTAGGAGTAGGATCCACAGAACTCCATGACTTGTACACTCCCATGCACCCTCAAGAACCCTGCCCTTAATTCTGAGTCTGAGATTCGACTTCCCGACAGACCCTCCTCTCTAGCACCCCTGATTAGATCTTCCCAGGGATGCTGAGGAGTGTGATTCCCCTCGAGTTGGAATACACCTGCATCTTCTTAGAAAGGAGAACCACCACTTTGGTCTGCGAATCCAGATGCACTCCCAGTGTTAAATTTATTTTCACTGCATGTACTGGCTCCTTATTTTGTGGCACTGTGAATAACCAAACGGCACATTTGAACAACGTTCTCAGATTCCGAATGGTCTGAGTGTGCAGCGTACTCGGAGCCTATCTCCGAACACCCCCACGCTGAGGGAACAGAGATTTTGTGTGTGACTAGCTCTTATGTTAATAGGCTCGGTTCTTGTGAAACAACAACCCCCCGCCCTTGTTCCAACTTAGAAGGAAGAAAAATAGCACACACACACACACACACAAAAATCAAAATAGCAAGACAAACCTGCAGTACATGTTATGTTCACAAATGAAAATCCATTACGGCTAAAGATGAAAATCCGCCAAACAGCGAGTGGTGAACCGCAATGTAGCGAGGGAACACTGTATTTCATTTTTCCTTCAATCATAGATTCCCATTGAAGTGAAATGAAAACAACAAATACAGTAATAGTTCGATCATTATTGTGCATGTCGCTCATTCAAATATAGGTTAAGAACAAATTTTATGACAGAAATGAGTGGTGCCATAGGTGAACATGTTTGTGTTCCAAACTGAGTTTGTCAAATAGGCAGTTTGCTTGACGACAGCTGACACATCCCCTGAGGACCTTCTGTATAGTGGCCTTTAAAAGACAAAAGATGTTTGTTAAGACATTTTTGTGGATGTTCTGGGCTGGGTACAGGTTACTTGCAGAGGAAGAGGAAAAAATGAAGGCACTGATGACCCTGCAAGAGGAGCAGGAAGAGTATATCCTGAAGACACAGCGGGAGAAGCAAGAGCTAAAGCAGGAGATGGAAGCCAAATCCCGGGCCCTGGATGAGGCGCAGAGGCAGCTTGAGGAGGTCCAGGCCAACCGACACAGGGTTGACCAGGATGTAGTGGTAAGTAAAAAACACAACTGCAATCCTCATTTCTTTATTGCCGAAAACAATTGCCTCAATTTTTTTTGGGTTTAGCTGAGAGTCTTTATGTAATTTGAGGGTAGCATCAGTGCTGTAGTTTACTGACCAATGACAGCTGTGCAAATGATGCAGAGAGTTATCGAGCAAAGAAAGTGACCAGTAGTGTGGTAATTATGATACGACTTTGAATGTGCAATGATGCCCAAAGTTGATAGAGATCTAAAATATCCAACCTGTCTAGCTTGCTCATTTATCTCACAATGTCTATTTCACAAAAAAGAGATGTGAATTTACTTGGATGGAATGTTAACTGATAAAGGTTAAAGTTAAAGTTTAAAGTACCACTGCTTGTCACGCCCATCTTAGTGAAATTCGTTCTCCGCATTTGATTCATCCACTGAGGGAGTGGTGAGCAACAGCAGGGGCTTTGCGCTCTGGAATCCTTTGGTGATCTAACCCACCAATTCCAACCCACAATACTGATTGTCAAGCAGGGAGGCAAATGGGTCCCATTTTTATAGTCCTTGTTATGAACCGGCCAGGGATTGAACCCACAACCTCCCAATCTCAGGGAAGACACTCTTCCACTAGCCCACTGAGCTGGTAAATGCAAATGTTATCACTGCTCTCCATTGTAAATCCTTCTGCTGGCAGCATGGCTGCGTAAACAAATGCAGCAGGGATTGGTCATGTGATGCCTGGAGGTTTATACTCAGAGTGCCACTGTCATCACCTGTGGAGTAGTAATTACGCTTACCCAGGAGGCAAAAAAGAAAGAAAAACTCACATTGTCCACTCTCCAGGGATACATGCCCAAACCCCCCCCCCCCCCCCCCCGAGAAGGACTGGTGGAGGGATTTAATGGCAAAAGGGAAGAAGCTATTGGAATGGCTGCTGGCTTTAGTGTGCATACTCCATAGTATGTTAGCGCCTACCTGAGGGAAAGAGCTGGAAGAAGTAGTAATCAGGAAGTGTCTCCTGTTGCAGGCCGTGCTTTCTCAGCAGCCACAGGAAGTATTTCCTTTGCTGGGCCTTTTTCAGGACGGAGTTGATGTCGGTGTCCCACTTCAGGTCCTGGGAGATTGTAATTCCCAGGAACTGTATGTTTTTTAAAATATGTTTTGATGGCTTGTTTTGATCCTCTATGTATATAGGCTGCTCAAAAGAAACTTCGACAAGCGAGCACCAACGTCAAACACTGGAATGTTCAGATGAACAGACTGATGCGACCCATTGGACCTGGCGGTGAGTCTCCACTCAATACATGCAGTGTGACATTACAAGCAGTGCAAAAGGAACAAAATGTGCCTCAGTGCAGGTCCATAGCTTGTCATTTGGATGCCCAAGACAAACATAGTAGAGCGTCACATCACATAATGGGCATCCTGTCCCTTTTTATTTAATATCCACAAGTCAAAAAACCCTGAATTAACATGATTGTCTCTGTCCTGTACATGCCTTTTGTCCAGATAAAAGACCTTTGTTGAGAAGCTCCCTACCATCTTTCCAAATTCCGAGCCAGAGAGATCCTGGGCTGAATCTCAGAAGGATATCGGGATCCGAGGATCAAAATGAGCAATGTAAAGAAAATGTTGATGATGGCCGCAGATGCGATTCAGATTTAGAGAGACGCAACTCCCATGTTTCTAATGGAGACCTGAACGTCTCCTAAATACATGTTTCATATATGATGCATATCCAACCAATCGTTGGTATTTTTTGACTGGAGGAGTTAAGCATTTAAAACTGAAGTGGCAGTATCAAAATGTTCAACAATGTTAAATATACTGATTTCATATTTTTAATTGTCTTAATGAGGCACTGTGCCTGCATTTTTAACCAGATCTGATCTAGACACCAAACACGCCATCATTGTGATGTCAAAACACAAACGTTGGGACACATTATAAAAGCTAACAATGCTTATCAGCATTTCATATTTAGGCGCAGGAGGTGGCTCAAATTTTCTGTTTATAAATATTCAGAGTATCGTTTCCTTTGTACGACATAGTACTTCCTTTTTTACATTTAAGGAAGATTATTTACATCATTTGAATGTTATGACATGTGCAACGTCACTTTACTTTTACTGTGTCAATATAACAATATGAAGAGGAAACCATATTTACATACAGTATGTACATTCAAATAATGAAACAAATGCAAAGAGTGACTGTCTGAATGTATCCTCACTGGCTGTTTTTTTTCAGTCACTGTAGATGCATCATTGGTCAAGAGATGTGTCAATCATGATAGCGGCACTACTATCATGTCGCTCAATGTGTGTACAAGTAATTGCTTAAAGCAGCATGGATTGTGATGGGGACCAGTAAGTAATACATAACAGCAGTTAAAGCTTAACATGTATCTTATTAATTGTTAGGGTCTGAGCAGCAGTCTTATGTTTGTTTTTATTCTTCCAACTAATGAATGCCCTTTTTAAGGACCAAAAGATGCCTGAAAACTCACCAATGTTTGCTCTGGTGCGTATAAAGGTGAAACTGTATTTTTAACAAGACAGAAGTGAATACAAAGTTACTATAACTGGGGCTCGAACTCATGCCAGAAAAATCACCACCCTTCACTGAGAAAGACATAGAAACTACTCAGCCGGCAAGAGCGGCAAGCAGTCTTCACTGTAGTCTCTGCCTGTGTGTAATTTTGTTGAGAAACCTTTAACCATTATTTGAATTGTTGGTGGCTATAAGAACCAAATACCAGCAGTTAATGTTAGCAATAAAAATTTGTATATTAATATTAATTAATATTAATAAATTAGATATTTTCAAAAGACAGTTACTCATACAGTACAGTGTCGTACAAAACAAGCATCATCTTCTGTAGTTACTAGGCTACACTCTTGTTTGTCTCCTTTTAGCAGATAACATACGACTGGCTACTTGTAATGCAGCCGGCGGTGCACGCGCTGCACGGCAATGTAAGGTATCTTAAAGTATCAATACTTACTTAATGGATCGATACTGCAGATTGGGACAACAACTATCGCGATATACTGCTAAACGATATTTTGTCCCAGCCCTAGTGTCCAATATGTAGCTCTCTGTTTCTTCATGTGAGCCGAGTTGACTGGGGCAGCAGACACCTCAAAGTAAAAATATTTCTGCTTTCGTAGGCTCAGAGTGTGTGACAGATAGAGGGAGCCTTGACAGTCCATCAGCATTCTGATGTTGGTCTGACTTTCTCTACTTGATTACATACTGGTGAGCAGACAACAGCAGGGCCCTTTGCTTCATACGACTGGCTGCCAGCGAGGGAATGCTCATATGAGAACCAAAGACAGAGGTTAATGTTCTGTCAATAGTGTGAATTTCCTCTCAAATAGATACTGATGAATCAGTATGCAGATACAATTGTATTTGTTAAGTGCCTTTGAGGAGCTGATCTGGTTTCTTCTACTGGAAAAAACGTCTGCCTTATTTGGGAGAAGATTCTCTCAGGGAGGCCTGACCCTGTTACAATGCTCAGTCTCCAACCAGCATCAAGCAGCAACACTTGCTTTAGAGACATTAGCACCATCATTAAAATCATAGAATGTTTCCCTTGTTTATTCCCTTGCAGATCCACATTCTGCTAGCTCTATTGTCAATAAAGTTTAAATTTGTCCAAAAAGAGGTGGACTGGATCTTTCAAGTAACCACTGAAGACCCAGGTCCGAAATGCATCGCTGTCTGTACGTGAAAAAGGACGCATGAGCAATGCACTGATGAAGCAGCTGATTCGATTAAACTAAATATTCCCAATCCATGACCTTAGAGAAGCACAAAAGTCAAACCAAAGCTTGCTAGCTTTTCGTTAAAACAACAACAATGACAAAATGCAACAATAATGTTATTTTTAAACATTCTTCTCACTGCACACACTGCTGGTTAATAAAAAAGGGAACTATTTTGTGTGCAGTGAAGTTTTAATAAGATCATAAAATTAATTAATTAAAAGGTGCATTGTGCCATTTAAAAAGCAAATGTTGAAGCTTTTTCTACATGATGCATGCTCCACCAATGCCCAGATAAGTACGAAGAGCCCTGACTGCTTTACTCTGACTGCACCTATCATCTTTTATCTTTCCTTTATGTGCGGACCCTGCACACTCCACAGTTTTTTGGGGGAGGGGAGGGGCTGAGTTTTTCTTACCTCATTTGAAGTCATGTCTTCGTTTGTCAACTGTGGCTGTCACTTTATAACATTGTGCACATACTCACACACGCACCATGAACGAGCTTGGCACATATGCTGCAGTTACGTTTTTGGCCAGAGGTGGCAGTCGTAAATAAAAAAGTGACAAACTGCACAAAGATCCTTTAAGAAAATTTCATAGTCTAGACAAATACTTATGCCACCTTTATGTTTTTTTAATTAAAAGAAAAAAATTGTGACTATTGTTAGAATTGTTGTTGAATGTTTTTTTTTGGAATTGACTAAGTATCATTTGAAAATTCTGTATAAAATCTTGTCAATATAACAGCAAATACGAACCAACAACAAAAATGCAAACACTCAGACATTCAGGTTCAATGTTACATCATAAACCCCCATTACATATTAATATGGTAAAGTAAATAAAACAAATGTCAGACTTCAACTAAACAAATTAGCATATATTTCCAAAATCTTTTGACCCTTCTTATTCTTTAGAAATTCAAAAGACTCAATGCAATGACCAAAATCAATCAAAAATACTTATAGCATGGAGTAAATCTAAAAAATGTGGCTTTGTGAAAATGAAATTTCCCTAACAAAATAAAAGGACCAACATTGTTGTGAATGCCTGTATCGATGCATGGAAACCAAGTGATAATATTTTTACCCCTCACCCTTTACAGTATATAATTCTCTCCATATTTCCAGACCCCGATTGTAAAAGGGCAATCACAAAAAAGATGAATTGCACTTTATTAATCAATCTTACAAAATGTACATTTATCATCTAATTTAATACATCTTGAAGCATACACATTTGTTGGATATGTTATGCAACATTATTATATGTATTTCTCATACTTTATAATATTTGTTTAATTTTTGGAGACAGCAATGTTTTATGCCAATCTATATTTGCAAATTGAGAGTTCCAGAGGAATTTCCCAAAAGGAATTATTTTTCTAGGATTATAGAAGCATTTTCTATTATGACTGTTAGTCCTCTGTTTACTCATAAGATATATAACAATTCTATAAAAAGTTGAATTTGGGATCATATTTACTTCTTCATCTCTGTAGCTTTTCATCAATTCTAATATACCACTCGATATGCTTTTCACAACTAAATTTAATTCTTGTGATTTGCTGGGGGGCGGCACAGTGGCTGACTGGTTAGCATGTCCACCTCCCAGTGCAGAGGACGTGAGATTGAGTCTAAACTTCGGCCTTCCTGGGTGGAGTTTGCATGTTCTCCCTGTGATTGCGTGGGTTTTCTCCGGGTACTCCGCTTTCCTCCCACATTCCAAAGACATGCATTGCAGGTTAATTGAACACTGCAAATTAATGACGGTTCCACTCCGCCACCTGGAGCCCAGAAAGAGTGTTGTTGGGGGACAGCGGTGTCCTGACGTGACGTCACGCAGTGGGCGGTACTTTGAGTGGGTAAAGTGAAGCAAAACTGGGAACAACAAGGAGACACCGTCGTTGGGGGATTATCGCCTGACTAGCCTGACACTCCGGTGATATGGTTGCCCGTCAAGGTGTCTGTGTAGTTTTCTTTGCCTTACGGACTCCCCGTGTCGGGTCAACATGGACGCTTTCCGAATGACGAAGGAAGGCCCGAGTCATTGTAGAGTTTTTGGCTAGCCGTGTGACGTTAGCTCGCGCGGCTAGTAACTCCTGCTGCGGCTGGCGGCTTCAAACAACTTGTCAACAGCCGAGGCGATCGATAGATTTCCCAGGCGCAAATCGGAACTGTATTCTACACTCATCAGCTGTACAGCCCTGCCGCGGTTTGTCGCTGCGCCGACTGCCATCGAATCAGCAGCACTTTAGTGAGAGGTAAGTGGACTTGGCAGGTCGGCGTTTAAAGGCACCCACGGGAATGTTGGTCAGCCACGCTAACACAGTTGTGCCTATCAAGGTTATAAGCTAACTAGCTAAGTTAGCATGTCGCGTTGAAGTCTTCAACGGACCCCGAAGCGCCTCCTAAAAAGTAACAGCGGTGCTCTGCTTCATCCGTTTTTAACTTCTCAAATGCTGGAAACCGTTAACTAACTCAATAGTAATGTATGGATTATCGGAACGGGTTTAAATATCAGCAAGAGATATTTTTTAATTACAGTAGCTGACGGGTGTGTTTGTTAGGAAACACACCATTTCCACCGCGTGATAGTCACTTTTTTTCTTGTAAGCAAATGAGTTTCAGAAAGCTCACGTTGAGGTTGTTTATATCGTGAAGAAGAGGCGACGCTACATTACGTAGGTTTATTCCACTAGGGGGCCACCCCGCCTCCCCTCTTAAAAAGACCCCAACCTCCCCCTTCTCCTGCGATCAACACAGCAGCTCAGTGTGTACATAGTGCATGCACCATGTCCCCTTGTACACGGTGCACCCTTGCATGAAAGCCAAGCAAACAACAATGCAGATGGCTCCAGACAAACGTCCACAAGGTTTGAAGATAGCAGAGAACGGAGTGAACTTCCCACCCGCGATTCATCCTGTTACTGTGTTTTTCTTGGAAATCTGGACTTCTGGTTGCATACTAGTAGTAGTGTTTGTTCACAATGATTTCAACTCAAGCAATTACGGTACATATCTTATTAGCTGTACAATAAATAAGTTGTAAGATACAGAGAAATAATGTATAATTTAACCGCAATAAATTCTCAATAAGCGTGTTTTACTCTTGGCAATAAATTGTGACTAGAATCTTTTAATGTTACAAACTTGTGACTTCCCCACTAACTAAAGGCAGGAAAAGGAAATACTATATTCATGAAAACAAAATGCCCCCCTATTGTCATACTTACTTTATACTTCTTATAAAAAATACTTTATTCTCACAACATTATAAGTTTATTTAATTCTTGAGAATACAGTAAATGACTTTATTTTCATATTTTTAAAGCTTATTTCTCAAGACAATATGGCAATTCTAAAAAAAGGAAAACATGACAATATTCTCAAACCAAAAACTTTAGCAATACACCACTTAAAACTAATTTTCCAGTATTTCATTAGGTAGCTGTGTATAAAGAATAAAAGTGTAATTATCACTGGCATCTTATTCCCTGATTATTATTATTTTTAAAGCTAATAATTATCAAATTAACATACATTGGGCAGCGGCCATTATCCTGCCACATGACATGGTCGCGAATCGCGTTGACGTATCCTCTTCGTAAACGTCGCCTTCGTTCATTAGATTGCGAGTTTGCTGACGTAATGGGCAAGAAAATTGCTGTCTAATATCGCCAAATACTGTGACAATTCTGATCGGCGTAAACCTCTGCATGTTAGGTTTCATGTTCTTTGTGGGGTGACATCTAATGTGGGCATGTTGAGCACAAGTTTGTTGTCAACAAAATGTAGCTGGCAGAGTGAGTAAAAGTTGGCTGGATGTTTACCGTCCACGTCAGGGACCGCCCACAAATGACATATTCCAGGGAGATGTGTGTGTAAATGGGAGGGAGATGTGTGTGTAAATGGTTAATTCAGTTAACCTTGCCAGCCTACAGAGGGAGGTCCGCTCAGTGCGCTTTATAAGCACGAACATCTTTACCAGATAAAAATGCACGAAACTCCTCTCGCTGTTCATATTCAATAAGGAAACGGTGAGTAATTCTGTGACAACATAATTAATTGCAGCATCTATTTGTCTGCGCCATCGGCGCTTATTGGTTTCGTCCTGTCTTGACAATGCCTGAGTTGTCCGATCGGAAAAGATCGGTTGCAAAAGTATCAGCGGGAGCGGTACTAGATGTATTCTCCATAGTTTGTGAACTCACAAATACCGCGAGAATTCATCTTGCTGGCAAGGTTAAAATTGAGTCCCACTAAAACACAAATTAATGGCCCGAACTAAATGGTTAGAACGGATCAATTGCACTTGCATTCAATTCAGTGGGATCTCATTACCTTGATTTGTGAACGTTTCAGGTTAGAAACGGGCTCACAGGACCAATTAAATTCGTAACTTCGGGTTTTATACATGTTGTAAGTGTATATGTATGTGTATTAATATGTATGTGTTACAGTATATACATGTTTATCTATGTATATACAAGTATGAAAAAAAATAAGACAGCACCCTTTTTTCTTCAGTTCCTGTTCACTTTAAATTAAATTTAAAACTACAACAAAACAGCTCTTAAGAGGTGATGGAGACATTTTCCAAAAGGTTTTCATTATAATAACCAAAATCACTTCACAAGTTCTTATATCATAGTTATGGCGTTATACTGCCAAAAATGGTGCTTTTAGGCATTCTATGCTTTCTTTTGTGTCATTAGTTCACTTGATACACTTTTATTGGCACTAAACATTAAAACGACCATGAAATGGTAGAAAACATGGTGGTTTTAATTTTTCCATGACTATATTTGAAATCAATGTTATTCTCATGCCATTACAACTTTATTCCTGTGGTACAATGATTGTCTTGCAGCAAATATTCCATAGATTTAGGCACATAACGTCGGATGCCCGTGGGACATTATACACTGTATACTGTATCTATTGTGGTGTAGGATGATGAGGTCTACAATGAAAAGGAAAACAAAATAATGCCAAGTATTATGAGTCCAACAATTACAAGTAATGTAATACTTCTCTTTGGACTGCAATATAGAGGTGCATTGTTGTCCTTGAAGTAAACAGAGATCTTCATGTAATCCACACAATCAACTTCTCCACTAGTGGGCCATCATGGCAACGTGACAGGAGGGAGGTCCGCTCAGTGCGCTTCAAAAGGAATCATGGAGGGCTTACAGCAACCTGCTCCCGAGCAGCACAACAAGGTCAACGGCTATTGCCTGCCAAGTTCACCCGAGGATGCGGCTGATGTTAAGTGGCCAGCGCCCCAGGCGGAATCTCAGCGCTCAGATAGCTGCGGGGGTGTGAGTGCATCGGAACATGCGGACCTGGATGAGGCCAAAGACCCTGAGAGCGACGTTGGGGTCAAGGAGGAGCTGGAGGATGTGTCTGGTAATCGAGGCGAGCGGGAGAGAAGAGAGAGTGCAGATGAAGAAAACAATCACAGCAGTGCAGCATCAAGCTACACCGGTAAGACCTTCTTTCCCCTCAAGCTCTTGTTACGTTTTCAGTGGATATGCAGTGCCGTTGTATTTATTGGTGCTTATCCCGAAGCAGACCTTTCTCACACACCGTCACCATCGCTGTCCGAGCAGCTGCGTCTGGGCCGTGAAGACAGCACAAGCGCTGGTATTAGCGTGGAATGTAAGGTCTGTGGGGACAAGGCGTCGGGCTTCCACTACGGCGTACATGCCTGTGAGGGTTGCAAGGTAATGCCTTTTGTTTTGTTCTGCCGCTCACCAACACAATGCACTCTGTGAGTTTCTTATATTCTTTCCCACTGCAGGGCTTTTTCAGACGAACTGTGCGCATGAAATTGGAATATGAGCGCTGTGAGCGTTCCTGCAAAATTCTGAAGAAGAACCGAAACAAGTGCCAATATTGTCGTTTCCAGAAGTGCCTTTCTTTGGGAATGTCTCATGATGGTGAGTGAGAAACATTTACATTTCCTCTTAGTTTAGGATAGATCAATGTTTCTCAAATAGGGCCCCACTGAGCCTGGACCAGATGTTTTTAGAAGTAGCCTACAATACCTGGTAAGTGTATTTATTTACTAGCTGTTGAACTGTTCCAGAAGGCTGGGCTTCCCTTCTTAAACTGCTGCCCCCGCGACCCGACCCTGGGTAAGCGGTAATAAATGGATGGATGGATGAACTGTACTAAGGTCCCAATAGTGTTTAGCATTAGCCAAAGCTATTTAGCTGCGTCCAGTACAACTCTCGCGGTGAAACCCTAGCGAGTAAAGAAAGGTAAAACGCTCCCCTTGCGTTTTGTGTAGCCGTAGCATTAGGTGTAAGGTTTTTCACACAGCACAGAGCAAGAGATATGAAGTGCAGTGAACAAACCCTTCAGAGATACCATGGAGGGGAAATGTCAAACAGTATCCCATAAAAATGAGTACACCCCTCACATTTCTGCAGATATTTGTCTTATCATGTGGTACCACTGAAGAAATGATACTTTAACACAATGAAAAGTTGTTTGTGTACAGCTTATAGAGCAGTGTAAAAGTATTGTTCCCTCAAAACAACTATTGGCCTTGGGAAATAAAAATTTATTGGTGTCGGCTTGAAAAAATATCATGCATCCCTAGCAATAATTGTAATGATAGTACTTGTAAATATGCAAGGATATGTTGATGAAATGCACCAGTGTGTATTTAACATGCAGAGGACCCGTTTATATGCACTGCATGTATGCAGAACTATTTTGCACAATGAATAATATTGATTGCACTTGACATGTGAAGAGTTTATACGTTATAGCAGTGTCAGGGGTATCTTCCTCACACCCAGTGATAGTTATTTATGCGATTGCTGAATAGTAAAGAAGGTGATCTAAACTGTTGTTTCCGGCAGCAAAGCTGATGAAGGCTGTTTAAAAAAAAAATCATCTAAAAAAAGTGATCCTTTGCTACTCCAGAGTGTCATGGAGAGGATATAAATAATTGTCCAAGATGGAGAGAAGTTTGTTCAGTTACCCTCACTGGCTCAAACGTCTCCATCTTCAGTCCCATGATGTCACCAACTTTCTTGATAAGTTAATTGATCACCCCCTCCCCATGCCTGGCACTAATGCGGCTCCTCCAGCAGACAACAATAAAATAGATTTTCTACCACCGACTGGTAGAACATCTACAACATCTAGCTGCACACGTTGAAGGATCTGAACTTCCTCAGGATAAATAGTGCGCTTAGATTTGCCAAATTTAGGACAAGCGGTTAAGAAAATGGTTGGATGCATATTTAGATTGATTCCAGTTCGTACTGTCACCCATCATAACACCTTAAGTACATACGTGGGCAGTATTTTACTTTTTCTTTTTTTTTTAATGGAATCACAAACCAATCCCTCATCTTCCCATCCATTCATTTTTTTTTAGAGGAATTGTCCTCATTGACCTGCCGAGTGAGCTGGACCCTATCTTAATGGACTTTGGGCAAGAGGCGGGGCACACCCGGACTAGTCGCCTGCCAATCGCATGGCACTTAAAAACAAAACAGCATTCAAAGTCATATTAGCTGGGTTTACATGATGTAATGTGCTTCCGATTTAGAATGAAAGCAAATGCCCAAACCAAATGAAAATGTGCCATGTAAACACCTCAGTCAGAATAAACTGTCCAAATCCTAATGGGATTTCATTTGGATTCACAGGGGTGTTATATATTCTGTTTTCCAATCCGATGAGACGTCATGCATACAGCCAGATTAAATCAGAATAGCCAGGCTGTGTTCTGTCTGCCCATCTTTAATGTGCAAGGACATTTTAAACACTTGGAAATATAGTGGCTTTCAACCAGAGCTGGTCTGTGATGGGAGAGCATGTTTTTACTGATAAATTGTTTTTATCAAACTGTTGCTTTTTCAAAACACAACACAACTACTGTGCTAAATACAGTAGATGACTGTTCTCCAGCTCGATATCTCAACATTTATAGAACACTTTAAGACAA
>NC_135432.1:36958751-37163751 GCF_051991255.1 Vanacampus margaritifer | reverse complement strand
CAGATAAAAGGTAGTAATACACAGTGCACAGTTGAGATTGAGAACAGTGACGATCAAAGGTGGAAGTCACGTTTCTATTGGCTCGTCGTTCTGTTGATTGGCGAAGAGAGACCGGCTGGCGACTATTAAAATTGTGGGAGGTGAAACGCGAAGCGGTTTGAGCACAGCAGCAACAACAGCAGGAGACACGGCAGCGGCGAGCAGCAGCACAAGCATAAGCACGTCGGGTTGCCGCGGACATGGATCGGTTGCATTCAGCCCGTGATAGTAGTATCTGTAGGTAAGAGCACAAGAGCAAAAGTGGTAGCTGTATAGTTAAATGTTGCGAGTCGACAAACGGCAACCCTTAGTAAATGTCCGTTCAAGGAAATGTTCCGTGGTGAGCGCAAGGCGGAAACGAAAAAGTTTAGATAAACGATGTTTTTATTTGAATGCACAACAGCAATGTTTGGTTGTCTCGAATCTGCCCTACAAGTTCACGTGTAATCGCCGTTGTTCTTACAAATATTCAGTCGCTTTTAAGTTTTGGAAGCGCAAGCAAAGCTTACTGTCGACCCGGAGCACTAACTTTTGAATCTCAGATATCCGTCGGCTGGTAAACAATCGTGGAGGTACTGTTTAGTGTGTACGCGGCGCGTGGAGAGAAGACTATACCACATAATGCTAGCTAGCAATTGTTTTCGTGGGTTTTGTCGTCGGCGTCGCTTACTGCCATTATGATTGTTCGGCATCGCGCAGCAACACGTATTTCCAAGATTACAAAGCCCAAGTAAAATACGTGCAGAAACGTAGGCTTTCAACGTGCGTAATGGAGAAAGTGATATATGTGTTGTTACCTTTTTATGGTTGGCACGTTAAGTAAAAGCGTTTTAGTGTTGACGCGGATTAACTGACCTTAAATGTGAAGGCCCCGGGGACGACCCAGGACATGGTGGAGAGACAATGTCTCTCGGTTGGCCTGGGAACGCATTGGGATCCCGCTGGAGAAGCTGGTTGAAGTGGCTGGGGAGAGGGAAGTCTGGGCTTCCCTGCCAAAGCTGCTGCCCCCGAGACCCGACCTCGGATAAGCGGCAGAAGATGGATGTATGGATTGATGAATAAATGTGAATACGTATCTGATTTGGCCGTGTATTGCGCTTGTGTGAAAGAACAGGAAGGAACGCAAATGCTGATTTGCTTTTTCGCTTTCTGTTCCTGTTATCAAGTTGTGTTTTTTAGTAATTTCTACCGAAACTATTTGTTTAGGTGACCAGGGGCTCATCAACATATATTTTTTTATTTTTATTTTTTTACAGAGAGGTACTTAATGGGTACTGATTAATGCGAAGAGCTACCAGTTTCCCTAACCCTAGCAATATTTATTAGACGACTCTGATCATGTTAATGACTTTTCATGATGATTAAGAAACAAATATCATTACGCCACTGCATATTTACTTTTTTTTTTTTTGAGTACACCAATGTTTTTCTCAAATCTGATCCTCTGTTGTTCAGGTTTTAACTTAACTTTAATTTGGTCCTTAACTCACCGTCGCTTTGTTCGATCTGGATGCCTGCGAGATCATTTATGGGTTAGTTGATGTGAACTTTGATACGGTTGTTTGAATATGCGTTTTTGTAGTGCGTGAGAGGTCGTAATGCAAAGCATCACATAAATGTATAAAATTGGACCACAGGAAATCTTTTTTACACTAATGGAGCAGTGCTATATTTGTATAATTTTAGTAGTGAGATCTTTAAAAAAAAATAATAATAATCCCCTAGCTGTGTGGCACTGTTGTCCTTTTCATTAAATGTATAGTGTTTGGGTAAGAAACTGGACAACAGCCCACCTCAGTCCACTCTCCTTTGGTCAATTAAGGTCATTGTGTTTGAATGCATTTTGCTTAAATGTTGGCAATGATTGTTGACTAGCTAAATGACTCGTGACACACTGATTTCTATTAAAAATGCATCATTAATAACCATAACCAGCATGTTTATTTTCTTGTAGGCATTTCTTGGATGGCACATGCAGATATGGCTCGAGATGCCGTTATCGTCATGAATTGCCCGCTGTGCCGCCATCCCAAATATGTCGCTACTTCCAGAAAGGTACATGCTGGTATGGTGAACGCTGCAGGTAATAAATTATGCTTTTTGCTGGTCACAGTCATGTCCTAAAAATGTGTGTTACTTAATAGAAATTGTGCTTCCCTACTAGGTATATCCATGTCCCCCAACCTGAAGGTGATGCAGTTGTTGCAGGTCGAAGAGTGTCTATACCAACAATGTTCTCCTCCACATCATCCTCTTTTTCCACCTCCACCGTGGCCCAAGGTCCAGCTGGCCGAAGGAGTTTAGAGACGTTTGCTCATGTGCCGGCTGATGTGTCGCCAAGACGGCAACGTGGCACATCGGGTTCCATGGTGAACTCTTCAACCATCACAGACACTGGGAACAGAAATGTTGAGAGACAATTACAAGGTAGGTGACATAACTCACAATCGGTTGTGTGATGTAAAGATTTAAATGGACTGAGCCTTTTGCAACATCAGGGATGTACATAAGCCATGCGCAGGTGTACTGAAACAGTCATGATCCAGACTGATTCGATTTCAAATATATTGCATTTAGAGACTTCTGTTATTTCAGCTTAGGACTGGGGACAGGGCAGCCCTTCAAAGTCGGTCAAGTTAGCCGCAATGATTAATTAATCGGGTTAACTTCAGAATAAGACTACTAAGGCATCATCCATGTATGGTATTAATTGTGAGGCTTTTATTTTGAAGTTGCCATTGCAGCGCAAATGAACAAAACGCTATGGTGACTGGCTTCACTTTGTTTGCTCATACGAAAACTGCTAGCTAGACTCGAGCAGCCATGGACAAGCCGCCAAACTCTGGGATGACATGGACTGGGTGTTTTTTTCTGTCTTGTTGGACCGCGGCTTCGACGGTCTGTCAAAATGGGTCATCGCAAGAAAGTGGTCAGTGGTGCAAAAAAGATTGGGGAACGGAAAGCTTCCCTGAGAGACCTGAGATAAAACAGTTTAAGCTGTCATCTGGAAAAACGGTTGCTAAGGTCCACTAAAAAACATGTTAACTCAAATGCGCTAAATCTAAATATATTTTTTTCTTTATTATAAAGCAGTAAATTTTATTGCTACTTGCGTGGCGCTCACATACTTTGTTCTAAAAAATCAAAATTCTAAAAATGACGTCTCTTCACATAACATTAAAATCACAATTTAATTAATATTTAAACAAACTACTACTACCTCTTTTAATTAAGCATGCTGTGTTTGAACCTAAACCTAAGAAAATAAACCTGGACCAAGCAATGGTAGTTGTTACAAACATGGCCAGCAAGTGGCAGCAGCGTTCAAGAGATCAGCCAGGGCCATGTTGCAAAAAAACTATTTTCCTCAATGTTTTAAACAGATTTGTAAATAATGATGACACTTGGCTATATTCTAATGCTAATTGCGGCAAAACAGAAACGGATATAAGTATACCTTTTTTCCTGATTAAAGAAAAGAGACTAATCTTTCTTTTGGTAGGTTTTTATAGCAATAGAACAGAATATTCTGTGGGATTTGCAAAATTAGTCAAAATCCAGTAAAACGGCTGAGAGCGAAGGGGGTCGCTTCAGTGAAAATGACGGAGTGAATGAGTTAAGTGGTAATCACTAGTTTGCTAATGCTAATCGTGATTGCTAACTGTTTGGCATCGGCAAATTTTGTTGGTGTTTTAATAATGCATATGTATTGAAGATAATAAATAATGAGTTCTTGTATCCACTCAATTCAACTTGCGTGCAACGTTGATTAATAATTTAAAAAAAGGAGGAGGGGGATTATTCAATGGAGTAATTGATTTAAAAAAAGATTCGTAAGAAAGACTTGGCTCAGCTTTGCAGTTAGTCCAAAACTCCGCTGCAAGGCTCTTGACCAGGAACAACCAACCGGAGAGCCCACATCACGCCCGCGCTATAATCTCTTCACTGGCTCCCTGTAGAATATCCAATTCAAATTAAAATGTTAGTACAGACGCTCCCCACCTTACGAACGAGTTACGTTCCGGATGATCGTTCGTAAGGTGAATTTGTTCGTAAGTTGCTTCAGTGCTATATTTTGTATTATAATTTATGTTTAAAGCCTATATAAGTATATTGAAGGTTTATATAAGTATGTTTAAGGCTTGTACAAGTAACCTGCATTGGTTTGTACTGAAAAAAACTTAATAAAATGGAAAGAATACGTACAGTACTGTACTGTACTACGTATGTTAGAGAGAGAGAGAGAGAGAGAGCGAGACACACACACAGTATGTACATGTACGTAATAAGATAAATAAAATGAAGTTTAACTTACTTTTGGAAGATGTACTCGATGCTTAAGGAGATGATGGAGGAGGAGGAAGAGGAGGATTTTATATCATGAGAGATTCTTCGTCGTCGCTGGAATCGGCTTCAAAAGTTATTTCCTGCTTCATGGGGACCGGCGTTTCTTCCTCCTCCTCCTCGCCACGTTGCTCAGCCTCCAATGAGCTCTCACAGCGCCAATCGTCGGTATTAGCGGCGGAAAGAAGCACTACGCGCAATACAAAATCTAATTTACAGCATTTCTTTCCGAACATTTTTCGACATACTGTATGCGCAGAAATGTTCGTATGTACCGTTGTTCGTAACTCGAATGTTCGTAAGTAGGGGAGCGTCTGTACTAACTTTTCGTGCCCTACATGGACAGGCCCCTCTCTACATCGCTGATTTAATCAAGCCCTACAACTCTGCTCTGAGTCTGAGGTGGACTTGCATTCCCTAAACTCAGTGGATGCTTTAAAAAAACTAATTAAAGTCTCACTTATTTAGAATGCATTCTAGTTTGATAAATGTGCTGACATAATTTCTCCTGATGTGCGTTTATATTCAGTTATGTTTTTAACCCTGTGAATCACTTGGTGTCTGTGAAAAGTATTTTACAAATAACGCTTACTTAATACTAGCTGTTCTTCTCTTAAATTATTACCAGAACAAATTACTCTCTTCCCTCCACTGCTGGAAATACGAATGTTGCTTACATAAAGACCACAATTGGCAAGTTGAACATCTATCAGTTAAAATGAATAAAACACCCATGACAAAATGAGTGACATGAATACAGCAACTGGCTAACATGAGAAGATAACACGTCAAAAATCACCAATAGACTCAAGCATTTGACACCATTCATGGAAGATTCAAATCAGTTATTTTTTCATGAAAAGCAAAAAGCTGCTTCAGTCAGGCTGTGAGTATTATCACTCAAACAGCTGTAGAGCAAAAACAGGAAGTAGAAACTGACCAACATTTCTTTGCTTAATCGTTACACATGCAGGCCAGAAAATTAAAATATCAGGGCCAAGTTTATTTGTATAATTTGTTTCAAAAATTTAAACCCAAGTTGTAACACAAGTTCACCACACACACAAAGTGAACTATTTCAAGCTTTTTTAAATTTTATTATGGCAGAAAGAATTGAAACAGTAAAAATCGGTGTTTCACAAAATTTTAATATTTCACGTGACCAACAAGAAAGGCTCTTGATCACAAATGTTGGCCTTTTGAAAAGTATATTCAATTAATATGCTTTTTTGGTCCTCCTCTTGCATTGCATCAAGGTGGCATGGCGGCGGTCAGCATTTGGCACAGTTCTAGTGTAACCCAAGTTGCTTTAGCTTTCAGATGTCCTGCATTTGACAATAGTCGCGTTTTCACTGCAGGAACTTCGGGGTAAATTTACAGTGCCAGCCCCGTATGTGCGCGTCTCCACTGCAGGAGCCTTCCCAACCGGGCCACATTTACAGGAATTTACTGGGGACGAGCGGAGGTCCTACTCAAGGGTAGGTACTCCGCCGGACCAATAAACTCCCGATCGGGCTTTCGTGCGGATTGGCTAAAAATTATTTAGTATAAAAAATTATCTTACCTTCATGCGTGACGAACATGCATTCTCTGCTTAAGTCTTTTCCACCCAAACAATTCTCTTAATAATCCTTTGCCTATTTCGTTCCACTCTGTTAGCCTTTTCAAATTCTTCATCTAAGCGCCGTCTCCTCTCACTCAAACCATTCATCTATGCCAAGTACATAAAATAAAAAGCAGAGAAAAACAGCAACCACCTGAAGTTTTCCTCTTTCCTCGTGATTTTCGTCGTGCGGTGCTTGGGTGATGTCACGAGAGAAACCGTCGCATGGCGTTTACGTGTCGATCGAAACTCGTGACGTCACGAAATGGGTCGTACTCCGCTGTGGAGACACAGCCACAAGCGGGCCGGCTGAGAGGACGGTTCCTGTGAAAGTCCCTACCCACCTCCCCATAACCGAACGTCCTGCGGTGGAAACGCGGCTTATACCCCATACATTTTCAATGGTGTTCCAGTCGGATGCGTTTGTTGGCCAATCAAGTACTGTTATTCAGTAGCTGTTAGAGCAGGTACAGGTAGTTTTGTTTTTTTGGACTAGCGAAAAATCCAGCTGGAAAATAAAATCCTTGTCTCTAAAAAGCTTGTCGGCAGCGGGAAGTATGACATGCTCTACAATTTCCTGATATACAGCTCTGTTGAGTGTTGACTGTGAACTTGATCATGTCATGGCTCCCCAAACTATTACTGACTGTAAAAACTTTAAGCAGTTTGACTTTGGTGGTTCTCCCCTCGACTAGCTCTTGTCAAGATTGAGCACGCGCATACATACCAGACGCAGCCTGGTCATTCCGATTGATCTTTTTTCATGAATGTTGATCGGAATAACCTATCACCGTCAAACCGAAGCAAATTTTCATCAGATTGAGTCTAATCGGGCCAAAATTGTACAGCTTGTGTGATATTGGAATTTCAATATACATCTTCTTTACAGATGCTTATTCCCAAGTGCCGGCCAAGAGCTCTGAACAGTGCTGTGCAAGTTCATGTGACAAAGAGGTCTGTAATCTTGTGTGATCTGTGATCTTAATGTTTGCCTTCAGTTGAACCCAATAAGATCAAGCTCATCTCAGTGTTTTTGGGCAGGAAAGCCTTCCCGGTGGCACAGAAGGCGCGGGTGCCGCTGCAGCCTCGTGCACCGACGGCTCTTTGGATGCCTTCCTTCAGAGTCGAGATGTCATCTGTGGCATATGCATGGACAAGGTGTATGAGAAGATGGACCACAGAAACCAGGTGTTTGGAATTTTGCCCAACTGCAGTCATGCCTTCTGCCTTCAGTGCATCATGACCTGGAGGAAAACCAGAGACCTCGGGCCCGATGTCGTCAAGTAGGTTTCCATTTATACGCATGAACCTTATTAATCCATTTGTGACTTTACGTGTTATCTACTTCAGGACTTGCCCACAATGCAGGGTGAGATCAGCCTTCTACGTGCCTAACAAGTACTGGGTGGAAGGTCAAGCAAAGGAAAACCTAATAGCAAGCTTCAAAGAAAAATTCAGGTAAGCTGTTGAATGCATGCTTCAGTTAATGAATAGTTAATTAAGGATGTGAAAAATACTCTAACTACACTGTTATTGTTAATGGTATACTAGTCGCCTGCGTTGGCGGCTATCTGCTAGCAGGGACTGACCGATATAAGCTGACAACAGAAAACATAAAATGGTTTGATATGTAATTCAATACCCCCCCCAAAAAACGATACCTTCAATAACTGGAGGAGGTCAAACAAATGAATCCCTTAACTTCTAATCACCAGTTTTTTGATTGTAGTTTGTTCTTAGCTAAAACACAACAATCATCTGAGAACAATCCTCAACTCATTCACTCCCAGCCGTTTTCACTGAAGCACCGGCTGTTTTACTGGATTTTGACTGATTTTGCAAGGCCCACAGAATATTCTGTTTTCTTGGTATAAAAACATGGAACCTACCAAAAAAAAGATTAGAGTCTCTTTTTACATCAGGGAAAAAAGTATATTTCTATCTGTTTCCGTTTTGCAGCAATCGGCATTAGATTATAGCTAAATTTCATCCTTATTCACATTTCTGGTGAAAACAATGGCAGAAAGAGCTTGTTGCAACATGGCCCTGGCTAATCCATGGGTTAAAGTTCTCCGTTCCGGCGACGGATTTCCGTCATTTAGAAAATAACGGTTCCCGTGGGGTCTAAAAAAAGTCAAAAATTCAGAAGCTTACATTTTAGATCCTAAATGTCTTTAAGAAACACCCATATTTTCATCCTAGGTCTAAAATTTAATTTACCCAAGTCTTAAATTCTTATATCCGCTCTGTCCTTTCCGAGAACTGTCTGTAGAAGAAGAAAAAAAATTGCCTGTTGCGTTGTTTCTACGCACCAAAAGCGAAAGGGGGCATTTGAGAGTTTGTATTGTACTGCAGGTAGTTTGTAGTGGTTAGCATAGCATCTAGCTTGTTGCGTTAGGATCACGGAGATAAAAGCTTTCGATCGCCGCAAATAGTTTTAAATATGGTGGGGTTGCTCTCTGTGTCTGTATCAACCACCCGAAAAGGCTTAACGTGTAGAACCCTGCATTAGCTAGAGCATTATAGCACTGTCGGCCATTTGATTGCAATGTTGAAATTATTTTATCCTGAAAGGAGTTATGCTGTAGTGAAAGTGGCTGCAATAAGTGAAGCAAAGCCCTCTCTCCGGTGTGCGCAAATGAAGCGCCGGTGTACACTCCATAGGTAAAACGCTAGTAAGGAAAGCGAGATGAAACACTCCCTTTGCTATACTATTTAAACACTATATGAACAATTAAAAACGTCAAAACTAGCGATTCGGTTAAAAGTCCTTTTTTTGTGGTTGATGTAACGCATCATTATCGTCGTAGCGTAATTGGGTCATAATTACGCGGTGCGTGTGTGCGCACGTGCTTGTGTCTTTGTGAGAGATGAAGCTAAGCTTATTTGGGTGTGAATCTGTAAATTTTGCCATCATAAGCGTTACTTGCGCGCTTTTTCCCCACTTCACATGTTTCAATGGCAACAACTGTTATGGAGAAAGCAAATCTACTTTCCTCATGGGCTGAATAAATAATCTATGTATATATCGAAGGTGAACAGCTCTCCATTCATTCATCCATACATGCATTTAAATGGGTGTCAATTACACATGGCCCAGTCTCTTTCTCCTGCAAATAGTTGGGGTCCATTGTTACTGTTGAAGTTGCATTATTTTAATAGTGTGGTGATTGGATTACGTTACTACGGTATTATTTTTTTTTTTAAACAACTAGAAACTATCAGAAGAATACAATTTAAAAGTAATGGGCTCTGAACACGGGAGGCAACGTCGCTCGTTCTCAATTCATTTCCTATGGAAGCAGGGCAACAAGGCGAAAATCCCCCACTCCCTTCCTCCCTCCCTCTCCCCCTGGGCAACACATGACATTCGTGCATGTGAAATTTCGCAGGCTTGCGACGCGATACTAGAAAGTTTAAACGTGTTCAACTTTTGTTGGTGTCGCCGGGGCGCTTCAACCAATCAGCGAAGGTTTCATTGATGAGACAATGAACGCAGGGCATGCTACACAGTAGGCTATCCAGCAAAATGGATGAGATTTTAGCAGCGTTTATCATTTTGTAAAAAAAAACAACTTTTTGTACGATACTTCATGCAATCATTTCTGTGACGTCAACAAAAAGGTCGGCGCATGAGAGCTTGTTGGTACAGGGTTAATTTGTCCAATAAGTTTTCTTTACTGTTTTTGTAACAGTTATTAATAATAATAATAAATTACATAGGAAACGGATGGATCTTTATATTGGAATTACGTGCTGCAGTGAAACTTCAGTTTTTACAATGAAAACATTTGCATTCCCTCTAATTTAATCTATAATAAATAATCAAATCAGTTGTAACAAGAGAGCGATGTATGCTGCTGGCGCCGTCTGCTCCTTATCGCGGCCCGTGTGTTGAGACCTGGGAAGCGATAAGGTACGCATTTCGGTGTCGCTTGTTGCCTCCCGTGTGTCGAGCACATAAGCCTCCCAACCCTTTTTATATCGCATAACATGACCATCTCTAGATAGTATGAATGTGTCTTTATCTGTCTTTATGGTCATTTTTAGCTCTCAAAATACATGAAATTGATGTTTTTAAGTGAAATATTTAATTTTTTTTGCATTCCCTATTTCCCTCCAGAGCGGTTGTATACTTATCACATTTTTCATCCCTGATTAATGCCTGAATATATTATTTTCAAAGAATCAGTGTGCGCCCTACTGCCCTGCAAAATGTGTGTTAATTGACTGAAGTCAATTTAAACATAAAAAAAAAAATCTGAAAATCGATCATGAAAAATTGCTTAAAATGTTTTGCCTTAACCCCTGGGCTAATCTCTTATACTCTGCTGGCCGGTTTTTTGTAATAACTACCATTGCTTTAAGCGACCTGTTCATGTCAGAAGCTGTATCAAAACCTTCTTTATGCTCTTGCATAAGAACCCATAAAATAAGTTTTTATATATATATATATATATATATATATATATATATATATATATATATATATATATATATATATATATATATATATATATATATATATATATATATATATATATATATATATATATATATATATATATATATATATAATTTGAGTTAAAGAAATGTACACTTGGAGCAATCTTTTGAAAATGTGAGACCCCCACGCACGATGGTGAAAAATGTGTTGCAGGAATGGGTCCGTAACTGAAATGTCCATTTCCCTTGCTTTTCAACCTGTAGTAAGCGAAGTTGCAGTTACTATGCACGATACAAACACTGCCCTTTTGAAACTGAGTGCCTCTACCGGCATGTCAGGTCTGCACGCCGCAGGTCATTCCTGGTACGTATGATTTGCTGAACATGTCGTCCGCTGTTGCCACTTGAACGTGCCCTTGACTTGTCTTTCTGCTCATCAGTGTAATACAGATGACGATGATGATGACTATGACGACGACGACTATGATGATGACGACGACGACGACGATGAGGACTACGATGGTCTGCTCAATTTCTTCATAGCCATGACTCTTCTTCGTGCTGATGACGATGATGACGACAACTTTAACATTCCTTTTATGTATGGCTTCTGAGCCTCCTTTCCTCTCCCACGCAATTTTCTCCGCGTGGAAACAAGTCCTAGAACTAATTGTCACCATAAGACAATGTGGCTGTTATGGCATGACTGACCCCCATGGATCAGTAGTAATAATGCTTTTGGAGCAGGCGAGGCTCAGTCGTTATTTAGCAGGGAGAAACTAACCTGAATTGACCTGCCGCAGTGGACAGCTAGAAATAAATGGTGCACATTAGTCAAATGACTGTCTTCTAGCTGTAAACTGTTTTTGACAGGATGAATTTAAACAAGTGCAAAGGCTACGTGTTCCAGCAGTGTTTTGTTCCTTCCTTGACACCTTTTTCTCTATGCCTCAAGTTCGATTGAAGTGCTCCAAAACGAGTTTACCCCCCCAAAAAATGTTTGTAATTGTGTGGATGGTCATTTTTAAGTTGTCAAACGATAAAAAGTGTACCATACCCCTTTATGGTTATGTCCAATCCTGAATATTACTGCCTCAATGTACCCTGATGATACTCTTTTGACATAACCATTGAAATGTTTTTTTTAATTTATTTTAAAGCAAGTTGTACTCGTACACTGAAAATAAAACTTATTTCACAGTTTCTCACTGAAAATGTTTTGAATTCTTTGAAATTGATACGGCAATTCCTTAATTTCCACTATACTGCAATGGTTCTCACTGGTGTTGTTCCGATACCCAGCTGTGATGTCGCCCGATGCCAATTTCGGTACAGGTTTTTTTTTTTTTGGGGGGGGGGGGGTAATAATTCTAGAGAACTGCATACTCATTTGGCTGTAAAATCATTACTGTCTTGTTCAGGCACTGTTTAAAAGCTTTGTGAAACAGGAAATGCATGCACCGAACACCTGTGATCACACTGTGTTAAAATTTCTATAGTATCGATAAATGGCATTGACCTGTTTGTTAGTACTCGCCGATACTGATGCCAGTGGTTTAATGCAGTATCGGCACAACACTAGTCAGACTTTTTATACAAAGTACCACCGTAAAAAAAAAAACCTCTTCAAGTACCACCACGACCAACATTATAATACAGTAGTGTAGTAGGTTGTTTTCATCAAAGCAGTCAGATTATGGGAGTATTTAAATAATACAGCTGTTCAGATGTACTTTATTACAGTTAAGTTTAAAATTGTTCCAACTTTCCAACATTGTCAACAGCCCGTCCTAAAAGATACAATAAAAAGTATTGTGCATTAACTTAAAATTTAACTACATTTACAACTTTAATCGGTTTGTATTAATTTATTTTCAGCAGCCCACACAGTGGAAAAAAAATACTTATTTGAAGTCCCATCACCTCAGGATTTAAAAGCACAACCAAAGCCTTATCTTTTGAATAACTGCAACAATTTTAACAAAAATATCGCATCTCGTAACAAAAATATCGCATCTCGTGTCCAATTGGATTTTTTTTCTATTTCATACAGTACTATACAATTATCCACACAAGATCTAAATAATGGTGTTTCTATTTCAATGAATATTCCCATGCTGATACTGTTGAGAAACATTGATTTAAAAAAAAAAAAAGATTTTATTTCACAATATGAACATTTAAATATTGGTTGGAATGGTGGTAAGTTTTTGGACTATGGTCAATGAACTAAAGTGGTTCGCACATTAAATAAAAAGAGTAGACTGGAGGGGACTGGAAGACATAAGGCGGTTGATTGCGGTGGGCAAACTCTCCACTCGGGCGGTAGTGTCATGGAGCTAAAACACAAGAGATTAGAGACACCTGCGGGACCTTCAAAGTCTGACTCTGACACCTTTTCTATGTGCGAGAAGCACCTTGCTTGGTTTCGCATTGTAATTTGTACCTTGTTTTGTAACGTGTGCAATCAAATAGTTCTTTAAAAACAAAGACATAAAATATAAATAGGTCAAATGACAATCAAGGTTCAGCGGAGGCTGATCGTACTTAATGTGAAATTGTACATAAAGCCAACATCCTATGCACGAAGTTTCCACAAGGTGGCAGGCGATGTACACATGCGCAGTGTGGAATCTGACTGGCGGTGGATTCAGTTCCGGATGAAGTAAAGCTAACGGCGAATGTGGTCGACTTCGAGTTCACCTGGCCATGAACGCCGGACAGTTGCTGAATCGCTTTGACGGTCAGTGGAAGCTTTTGGCCCGGTCGTTGTTCTCAGGGGTTTCCGGTGCCCACAGAGCGCTGGAGGCCTTCAGGCGCCAGCAGCGGGCCAACCCTGAGAGATCACTGTACGACTTCATCGAAACACTTTGTCGAGACGAAATCATCTCCCCGTCGATGAATGGGGAACCTCTTACCGTGTAAGTCCAACCCTGGTGGCAGTGGCTGAATGTAGGAAACAATGCGCACCAAAGCAAAATATCCAATCGAGAACAGTTGTAATCGAAATATTCAGTTCTGGAGTTTTCTCGCTTTACTATGCAATGTACAGTAGATACAAAGTTAGCCAGTCTGCTATTAATCGGTTTAACAACAGTTCAAACAGTCTAACGTCTTGTTACAGTGAAGTAAGCCAGTTTTGAGGGGGCAGTCCTATGTCATGCATGCTCAAAGCTTCTCCTTGTCAATCATCATCACAAACACATGAACTCACATTAAAGTAGTAATTCCGTGTACGATGATGGCTGGAACTTTGTAGCATATCTGAAATAATAATTTATCCATTACAATATTGTGTCAGTGTTAACTGTGCTTATTTCTCACAATCATTTTCCCTGTCACATGCAGTAAACCTCTGGTCTGCCTCTTGCCACCACTATTCAAGCAAAATTTGCTGACGTTCATCTACCTGATTGATTCTTGGTTCCCTAAAGTCGCTGTCCTCCGTCTACTCCGGTGTCTTGGTCAGGATCCCTGCCCAAGCCCGTGGGTTGCCGCATGGAAGAAGCAACTGGAAAGAGTCATGGGCTGTCCCATCGAGGAACCTATTTACAGCCCAGCGTGTGCTCAGCAACTAACTGCTCTGTCACGGCGAGACGGTGGTGAAACTGGAGGGTGGAGGGAGCGCTCTGGCCTTCAAGTCGAAGAACGCCAGACTGTGTCTTTTTTGTCTGAAGCGGGAACTCAGAAGAAAAGGAAGGGCCATTTTGATGGTCTGAATGATGAGGAAGAAGAAATTCAGCAGCAGAAGAAGCGAATAAAGACGGATGAACACATCGCTGGACAAGCACATGTTCATGATTCTCTGCCTGAACATACAAAGGTAAAGATGGACACCACACATATTTGTTAATCAACTGTCATCATTTTACTAATGTTCTCTAGGTAATTGGTTTAAAAAATAAATAATAAGAAGACGTGAGCACTCTTATTGCTATAATGGCAGCCATTAACGTTGTAACACTTGTTGGCAGGTAGCAGAGGAAATGCACATGGATGCTTCACATGAGATGCCAGCGTCGGAAAACGCCCACGATCCTCTGCCACAACATACTGAGGTAAAGATGACAACTACACTGCACTTTGAGAAAGTTGGCGATTAGACACCTTGTCACCTTTGTGGTTATTCAGCTTGTTATTAGGACTGCAACTATCATATTTTTTAGAACTGATTATTATAGTGATTAACAAGTAATTGGGTACAAATTTATTTTGCATTATTAAGCAACAAAATATGCATGTGGGGTATTATTTGTTGTCCAACTGTCATTGCCATTCTCACATGCCACACAATAATACCCTTGACATTGAGGGTGTGTGGCTTTTAAAGGTGCAGCCTGGCCCAATGAATGATGCAGGTGTCTAAATTGGTTGTTTTGAGCTCAGGTTAGTGGCTGGCTGTTTACGGGTTGATCGTTAACTAGTCTGCCATTTGCCCAAAATCCCCTTTGCCGATGTGTAAACTCGCATTGTACAGGAAAACTCGAAAGGGTGCACACTTTTCCACGAGAAACTTATCAAAATGGGCCTGTTTAAAACGCTTCAGGTGCGTGTATGTCACCTAAGGTCAGAAAACTTTTATGAATGGTCACCAATATTCACCCACACATCTCTATGACTTATGCACAGTTCAACCTCTAAAAATGTAAAAAAAAAAATCGCCACAGTATTTTGGATTATATTGGCATTCAGCCTTCCTCCCCGTAGACGCTTACTATAAAAAGCTTAACATGTCAACTATGACCAACGATTGCAAATCCAGGTCCAGAAAGTAAAAACCCTGCCACAGTTTGGCTTTAGCCCCTGATGCTAGCTAACTGGCTAGCTAGCTCCCTAGCAGGTAAATGAGCACCATGGGAGCTAGTTAGGGAGCTACCTAGCAGGTAAACGAGCACCATGGGCGCTAGCTAGGGAGCTAGCTATTGTGGCAGGGTTTTTACTCTTCTGGACCTGGATTTGCCACCTCTGACTATGACCAATCGCCACCCAAATTGACATGCACTGTGCATGATGCCCATCTCTAATTTTGGCCCACATCAATCTCTTAAAATAGCAATATGATCGGCTCAAAAGTTTGGATTTTAGGGACATTAAGCATTTTCCTCATTGAGCGACATGACAAATGTGCAGTATATGCCTATAAAATACAAAATACTGCATCGGTCACTTTCATATTTTCAGAAATTACTGTGGTCATATGTAGATATGTGCATAAGAATTTTGATAACAATTGGTCATAGTTTTCTGAAATTAAGCCACGTATGAGCTTCACTCCCCCTCCCCCACAGTCTCTCGTGAGGTACGAAGGTAACTGCTAATTCTGTTGGCCTAATTCATAGAAGGCTATAGGGGACTTTAAGTATTATAGTGTTTTCAATTATGCTGATGGTAATGTGTGATGTGTGTTTGTGTTTTTGTACGTGTCTTAATTTCAATATGTCCTGGATGACCAAGTTTTCGGTAGGGCTTGTTTGTTTGTGGCATCAATCAAACACAGATTCCCTCAGCGGTGTAAAGTTTTTCCAAGGAAAAGACTTGGAACAGCCTCGGTGGTGAAATGCTATCGTAGACTTGCATGCTGCCCTTTCCTGATAGTAAAATGTGGTCCTTCCTCCTGCTGAATCGCTCAAATCCACTTCTGTTTTAGTTCTGTGTTGCAGGGAAACAAATGAAACGACAGCATTTTCACTAGGAATGGCAGGCTATGTTAATTTAGCTTACATAGAAACTTTGTGTTGGTGATCATAGCTGCTGTTAAAGTTTAGTTTAATTCTAAACTTTGGCCGTTCTGTGTTATGCACCCTTTCCGTCTTTGCGCCAACTTACAGTTACCCGACATGAAGTGAGTCTGCAATAATAGTCTATATAGAAAAATTATCACAATAACATTTTGAGGCATAGATTTTGATCCAACACTTTCTTGTAATCAATTATTCAATTAATTGTTACTTGTTCCATTTGTTCCATTCAAGATGACAGAAAAATTGAAAACAGTTGCACCGGAACAGGGCAACAACACTCGTGATCCTCTGCCCGAACACATGAAGGTAAAGATGCATTTGTTTAAATCCATCAGTTTTATCAAAGTTCTTTTGTGCTAATGCTGAGAATTGATGACCGGACACCCTCTTGGTACACTGCTAACCATTTTGGTCACTTTCATAACACCAGTTCCTATTGAGTGAATACTCGTTGTCTTTTATGTGCTCACTCAGGCGTCTGTTCTTCAAATCAAGGAATTACTACGAAGTCAGACAGAGGTATGAAAAGTAGAGATGGGAAAATGAAGCCTCATGAAGCACTTTTACTATTTTTTTACTCCTCTAGATGGTGCTCTTGGTTCAAATATAAAGGCTAGTGCAATGAAAATGTATTACATTTCCACTGCCTTTTTAAACCAATAGTGCCATCTAGAGGAGTCAAAAAATATCACAAGTGCTTCATGAGGCTTCATTTTCCCATCACTAATGAAAAGCATTAGAATGTTTTCTGCTTGCCTGCACTGTTTGTTGTGACAGTTTTAAAAAAAAATCCTTTTACAGTGGGACCACAGCTCGCTTAATGTACTTCAAGTGCTGAATGACTGTAATGCCACTCAAGTATGTACTAGAATTTTAGAAAAAGACAGCAGCCTTTTTGACCAAGCTAATGCTTACATGTTGCTCTCTTGTGTAAAAGGTGGAAGCACTGTGTTGCGAGTTGAGTTTGTCCAACATAGCGGAGCACGCGCTACCGCAGCTTTGCAGCAACATATTGGCCCTCCTGCCCAACCTCAGCTTTAGAACGGCAGCGACGTTCATTAAGGGGCTACTGCTGCAAAGGGTATGTACTGCATGTGTCACTGTTCACTTCGAGTTAGGCTTCAAAGAAGTTGCTGCTTCCTGCAGGTGCTGTCCCTGTCCGAGCCTGCGTCCAGATGCCTGGTGAGTGCTGTGATGTTACTCTGCAGCTGCTACACCAGATCAGTGTGCCACGCTCTCATCGAGCCACTTTTCGAGCAAGAGAACCTAGGTGAGAAAATGTAGGGATTAAAAAATGGAAAAGTTGCTGATGCGAATCTAGAAGCATACTTGAATGAGCCATTGTTCATTTTAGGGAGTGCACAAGCTCATCTCCTGAACAAACTGACAGAAGACTGTCTGGATTCTCACTACAGGCTGCTCGTGCTTCAGTATGACAAAACACTTGAACACTTTATTCTTTAGTTGCTTCTTACTTTTTTTTCCTTCCAGCATGACTCTGAAAATATCCTGGAATGAGACGCTGCTTTCTATTATAAACAGCTTGCTAGACTCCAAGGTTGGCAGATGTTTTTGTACACAAAGTGTCAAAATAATGTCATACATGACATGACAGTTTTCTTTCTTTTTGTGCAGCCTGACATGAATGAGGAACTGTTCAAACAGTTGATTGAACAGCTGGTCAGCCAGGCCCCTTCGTTCACAAAATCTGTCAACTTTGCAAAAATGATGTTGACTGTCCTTACAAAATATGGCAACCTTGTAAGTATAAATTAAAAATTATTGTTTAAATATTTGACTTATTTTTCTACATTTCTTTTTTAAAACCAGTATCCATATTTTATTTCCCAGGTGAATGCGTCACACAAACATTCGATGTCTGGTTGCCTGATGCTAAATGAGACCTTCCTAAAAAAGTGTCTTCAAGCAATGTTGAAAAAAATCCCAGACACATAATTTTTTTTTTATTAATATTTATGTTGCTGTATAAACAACTATTGTAATTACATTTACTGTATTTCTCCCACAACAGTGATGGACACTGATCTTTAAGTTTTCTCTTCTTTTTTTTTTTTCTTCCTAGGTTGTGTGCTCTGTCCTTTTACGCCACCTAGCTCATCAATTACTTAATATTGTTGAATAATTTCTTGTTTTGGTATTTATCTTATCATTTTATCTTACTGTAATAATATAGTTTTACATCTTGCACAAAACATAAAACCATGCGTATATAGATATTATTGAATTTATAAATCTGAAATTGTACAAATGTATTTGAATTATTTGGGGGAAAATAAACGATTCGATAGAAAGTGATTTTAAAACTATTAACGTTTACTCAAAATAAATAAATACATATTGATTTACCCCTGACAGGAGAATCTATTCTGTTTGGTGTGTTTCAGGACGATAAAAAATTCAAATTAGTTTTGAACATTTTGTTACTTTTTAAGGATTTTTTTTTTATTCACAAGTGCAGATATTTCAAAGCAAACCCTGTCTACTCCAATGGAAAAATGATTTTGTACTATTTTTGTAAAAAATTGAAATTGGTTATGGATAATAATAAAAAAAAAACTTAATTTTGTTTATTTATTGGAAATATTTGATTTGGTATAGAAAGTCGTCTTACATATAAGTTATATATAAGTATAAGTAACTTAAATATAAGTTATGTTTTTTTGTTTTAATTATTCTTCTTTTTATTTTCTGTGTTCGATTACATTGTTAAAATGCTTATGCTCAATCTATGTCAAGTAATTTGTCATTTGATGACAAATTGTTTGTTTATAATTGTTCAATAAAAGACGAGTACAGTATTTAAAAAAAGTTTTGTCGCTTGATGATGACGTAGAATATAGGCAGCTTTTATGTGACGTAACTTCCCGCTGAACTTCCTTTCTAGCATAGCGAGGCAAGAGCGAGAAGCTGCTAAAATGAGGTACTGTGTATTTCTATTACTTCATAGCTAATTCGGTTGCAATTGAACAGTCTATTTATATTTTTTCAATTTAAACGAGTAGTGTTTGATAGGTTTGACCATTTGGTGAAATCCTTTTTACCTTATCGACAGTCCTGGTGCCATTAGTAGTTTGCGGTCTCGCGGCACGACGTTACGCGTCAAGATATAATCTTATTGCATCCATTATTATCCGAGACATTTAGGCTTACTGTTTGGCATATAAATCATGGAGCAGATGTTAAGCACTACTTTAATGACTGTATTAATGCAATTTTAAAGAAAATGTGACAGCTTCGTGGCATACGACGAGCTTAAAGTCAGCGGTGACAGCACGATTAGTAAAGCAAAACCACTAAGAAAAATAAGAGACTCTTAAATAATCAAGAATTTTTCTGATCCCTTTTCTGACTTAAGTGAACATTTAACTAGTGGAAAGGCATCCATTTTTTAATTTTTTTATATGGGCTCTTTAACTAGTGCTTTTTTTCAATAATATTGTCAGGGATAAAATGTATGTAGCAACAAATGGTCACTAATTACTCCCAATTATCACAAAATGAATCTAATCAATTTAAGAAAATAATTCACGATAATCCGTCCCTTTTTGTGTACAAAAGTGGATTATGAGATGGCCCCACATTTTTATGCATGGAAATTGCCAGCTGGGTGCTTTGGCACCCACATGTGTCATCATGAGGTTTGCTATGGGACATTATCCATTTTCACTAGAGGTGACCTGATACAACGTCTTCACTTCCAATACAATACCGATATTGCAGTTTAGAGTCCTGTCTGATATAGAGCCTTTATATCAGCAGGAGTGATAGATGCTTTTTATATATATATTTTTTAGTATGTAATGTAATGAGATGTGACCAAGTGGTACTTTTCAAACAAATAGCAGCAACAGTAGGTATGTGAAAATATGACCTATTTATTACATACATTTGGGTTACATAAATTCAACCTCAAACATGAATGTGCTGCACTTGAATAAAATAAATATAAACAATCCTGAGAAATAACCCTAATAAAGTCAATATAAACAAATGACTCATGCTAGATCTAGACATGGCTGGATAGAAGGGGAAGCAAGGGAGTCTGCAATGGACTGCTTGGATGTGAGTGCTAATATCTAGGGTGTTAGAAAAAATCGACTCAGCTATATACATCGTGATATTACAGCGCGCAATTAGCGAGTCGATATGCGGCCGAATCGATTTTTTTAATGGGAATATTTAACAAAATGTTTTACTTAGGGTTAGGATTCACACATTAAGCATGGAAGAATGTTAGATTAATAGAACATTAAGCCATAATATTTTATTTCAGTGCTCTTCAAACGTGAAACAGACTGCAACCTGTTTGTTAAATGCAGTGGCTCAGTTATAACCCTGAAATTTCAGATAAATACATTTTCATACAAAACTTAGTGTACATGTACTAGTTTACTGATTAGTATTTTCATAATTTGAGTTGAAAAAATCGCAATCAATTTATAGATTCGCATCGGGATTAATTGGTATCGAATGGAATCGTGACCTATGAATCGTGATTCAAATCTCCAGGTACTAGGCAATTTACATCCCTACTAATAACAGCGATTTGGGTTGTAGACCGATATAATCCAGTACTGCTTTTTGCTTGAATACTGATACCAATATCGGATCGGGGCACCCATAATTTTAATTTGACAGCATTTTAATAAATACAAGCGTGTATTTGTTCCCAGCAAGTTATAGTAAATGGTCTTCATTAGATGCAATAAATCTTGAGTATTCACCATAAATTTGGGGAATTTTTTTCTCTAATTTGTGTTGCAGTAAGGTTTCCAGAGACACTTTGTATGAGGCTGTGAAGGAAGTCCTGTCTGGCTCAAAAACTAAGAAGAGAAAGTAAGTTTTCATAGCAGTTTGTGGCTTTGCCAGTCACTGTTCCAAGTTGCTGATGTGTGTATTGCTATGTTAGGTTTGTGGAGACTGTGGAGCTGCAGATCAGCCTGAAAAATTATGATCCCCAGAAGGACAAGCGTTTCTCCGGCACCGTCAGGTTGGACCACTTTCTGTCTCACCCAACCTTTTCCTTGTTTGCGTCTGGCCCTGTTGGAATCTTGAGTGAAGCAGTAAAGTGGTAGCGTATGGATTATTATTTTTTTTAGTTCTAGTATGAACCAGACAGGCCAGGCGCAGACATGGAGAAGTACTTTGGGTAGTCTGCTTAAGCTGACCGAGCTTCTGCAGGCGGACCCCTACCCTGGGTCTTAAAACATGAGGGGAGGTTTTGAGGGGCTGAGCCATTTTTAAGCTCATGACCTTCGAGCCGACCAGTGTTCGCTATATTATGAATGAAGACTCCTGGCATTGTGGGAGTATGGTAAGACTTTTAACATTGAAACTGTTACTGTGGCTCATTTATATTAGAACCTTGTCTCAGTTTAAGATACTCTTAAATTATTTCCAGAAATGGTAGATATGAACTGACGTAGGTTGCCAATGCCCTCCATTTAATGTCAAAATTAGCTCATTGGTCATTTTGAGGAAGTGGGAGTGTTTGTCAAGTGTTTTATTTTTTTCATACATATGGAGCAGAAATGAATCTTGGCTTGAGTGAATACTGAGGCGATGCTGGTGCATCTTGTGACTCTTGATGTGTAGGCTGAAGACTCTCCCCAGGCCCAAGTTCTCAGTCTGCCTTTTGGGAGACCAGCAGCATTGTGATGAGGCCAAAGCTGCTGACCTGCCACACATGGATGTGGAGGCTCTCAAAAAGCTCAACAAGAACAAGAAGCTGGTGAAAAAGCTAGGTGAGGAGTCATTTCCAGCTTGCACCACTGAATGTTTCGAGTCTGCTTAGGATCTTTACTATCTGCTATTCTTCCAGCCAAGAAGTATGATGCGTTCTTGGCCTCCGAGTCTCTGATCAAGCAGATCCCTCGTATCCTGGGCCCTGGGCTCAACAAGGCCGGCAAGTTCCCCTCGCTGCTCACCCACAACGAAAACCTAAACAACAAAGTGGACGAGGTCAAATCCACCATCAAGTTCCAGATGAAGAAGGTAAGATGAGCGGCAAACGTCATCTGTTAATGGCTTTGCGCAACACTCATCCTGAGTTTGTGCACACCTTAGGTGCTCTGCCTGGCTGTGGCCGTCGGACACGTGAAGATGACGGAGGATGAGCTGGTGTACAACATCCACCTGGCCGTCAACTTTCTGGTGTCGCTGCTGAAGAAGAACTGGCAAAATGTACGCGCCCTATATGTCAAGAGCACCATGGGAAAGCCCCAGCGCCTGTACTAAATTATGCGCTTTTCTACAAATAATAAAAATGTTGACTCTCCAACAATGATGGTTTGCTGTGTAGTGCTTATTTTACTGTGCTGGAACACAATCAAGGCAGCACAGTGGAAAAACTGGTTTGAATAGCCACCTCGCAGTGCAGACGTAGTGTCAACATAAGTACTGTCATGTTTTGTTTGCTGTAGATAAACATGGCACGAGAGGCTCAAAGCTACTTGTCCTGTTCTGCCTTGACTGTGGATCTCTTAATGAGATTATCTATTCTCAGTACTGCTGAGTGAGAGAGTCCAAACGCAAAGCAGCCACCATGAAATAGCTGACTGGAGTTGCATTTACCTGAGTGAGATTATGAAGCAGGTTAAGATGGAGCCAGTCCACGCAGTCATACACCCTGAGATGAGTCGAGTCAACAGCGAAGGAGCCATAAAAATACTAAGCGGCTCGGTTGGCTTTCAGATGGATGTGGAGACGAATGGCTTTCATGCGTCGTTTCATGACAGTGATTCGGGTAAGTTTCTCTTCTCTACAGGTAAACATGGGTGTACAGAGACGGGAAGCCTGATAGCATTTGCATTGCGTAAATATCAGAAATGTTTGGAATTGTGAATGTGGTGAGACAAAGGCTTAATACCCATAAATCAAAAATACTGGCAATTGTTTTGATGTTCTCAGAGGTTGAAGTGGACATAAGTAGAGATGTGCATACGAATTTCAGTTACGATTCATAGCATTTTTGTGTCATTAACCCACTCCAACACACCAGGTTGAATGATCAGGATCACCAGGTTTTTCCAGAGCTTGCAGATTAACTGATTTTTTGAATCAGCTGTGTTGTAGGAGGGAGATATCTAAAGGCCTAGATCAGGGGTGCTGAAGTTCAATCCTCGAGAGCCCCTATCCAGCCTGTTTTCCATGTTTCCCTCCTGTAGCACAGCTGAATCTAATGATCAGATAATCAGCAAGCTTTGCAGAAGCCTGATAACGATCCTGATCATGAATCAGGTGTGTTGGTGGATAGAAACATGGAAAACCGAACTTGAGCACCCCTGGCCTAGATACACTAATCCGACGTCGGCCAAATGTGACCGACGCCTACCCCCTGTGACGTCGGCACGTCGCGTAGAAAAATGACGTAAATACACCGCACCGACTATTACGTAAAGTAATTCCCCTCCGTACCATCGGCGGCGGTAGCCATTAATCCTAAAGACAACCCGCAACCGCTTTACGGGGGCGGGATATAAAAACGTAAACACAACTCTTACAGGTGTTGACAGCGGCGCCGGGGTAAACGCGGCGGCCAGCTGGTGAAGCGAAAACGGGCGCTGGAACTAGCTTCGTCCCCTTCTCGTTCCCGAACGCATGGATGTATTCCGTTATGGCGTATCCTAGACCCTGTCTACTCCTGGCTGCTACCTGTCGTCTGTTCACCCGAAAACCTTCGATCGTGCTGCCCTTCGCGTTTTGGACGCGGTGCCGACCTCCAGCTTCTGAAGGAGCTTCCTCGAGACCGCCGGACAGAAGGACCATGCACCCCATGCTGCTCCCACTAGGGTCCCGCTGTTAAATGCGCGGTCATTGACAAACAAAACGTTTATTTTGAGGGAGTTTTTCCTTTCTAGCAACTTAGATTTCTTCTGCCTGACGGAGACCTGGACTGTCGCTGGTGAGTTCACCGTTATGATTGAATTTACTACAGCTGTGTTTACTTGGACGCTCCAAGGACGTCGGGCCAAGGTGGAGGAACGGCGACTATTAAAAAAATATATAATAATAAAATGTAAAAGATGTCTATTTAGCACATCGATCAGAGCTTTGAAGCCACTTTTTTTTTAAGTCGACCAAACTGTCACTGTGTTGTGTCATTTACCAACCTCCAAAATACATTAAGGACTTTTTAAACGACTTTGCAAATCTTCTTGCCGAAATCATGCTGAAATATGATCATATCCTCTTTGTGGGGGACTTTAAGGTGCTGTCCTGAAAAACCATAACGTTTAGCGGTACTGTTTATCCGCGTATAAATTAACTCACTCAAAAATTGTTATATTAAGGTATTGCGTTTGTCCTGCATGTCATTTAAAATCAGCAAAAAATTATTAGGCCTATTTATGCTCTGGCATAGGGCAGACCCAGTGCAAATTACAATTTAAAACTATGCAGTGAAGCATTGCTATTTGCAGTAAGGTCGGGACTGGGCTGACCTGCAAATAGAGAAAATCTGCATGTAATTGACACCCGTTGAAATGCATTGGATATATATAAATATATATATATATATATATATATATATATATATATAGAGAGAGAGAGAGAGAGAGAGAGAGAGAGAGAGAGAGAGAGAGAGAGAGAGAGAGAGAGAGAGAGAGAGAGAGAGAGAGAGAGAGAGAGAGAGAGAGAGAGAGAGAGAGAGAGAGAGAGAGAGAGAGAGAGAGAGAGAGAGAGAGAGGAGAGAGAGGAGAGAGAGAGAGAGAGAGAGAGAGAGAGAGAGAGAGAGAGAGAGAGAGAGAGAGAGAGAGAGAGAGAGAGAGAGAGAGAGAGACCTACAAGTGTATAGATTTAATATTTAGATGAAACATTTGGATGTAACTATATCAATATGTCTCTAAGTTGACAAATATAGTTGTAAAAATAAATCACACCAGATTTTTAAACATTGAAGCCAAATGTGACAAAACTGTTCTTAGTTTCATCTTGAGCTGCTTTTTGAACGCTAACCCATAGTTAGCTTAACTAGCTACAATGGCATCTAAGAGACATAAGTTTTATGTCGAAGTGCTCAGGTATAAAGTTCTCAGTAATAGGATTGTTCCAACACTTGCGGGATGTAAAAAGCTACTAGTAAATAAATAATAATGTGCTCTAATTCTTTACCTCATATGTTATCAACAAAACTGTTTCATTGGAAAGATGCATACTGACAATTCCGAACATCCGAGAATTTCTGATATTCCTGCAACGCAACACCACAAATGCAGTTTGTGGTGTTGCGTTGAGAGCAACACCACAAACTGGTAGGTGTAAGCAAACCGCATATTGTTTTGCTTTGCATGTGACTATCAAACAAACCAGGCAGATTGTTATAGTAGTCAAATGACATTTCTTCACATTTTCAAATCCAAAATAATCATCACAAATCAAATTACAAGGATCCAAAGTCCAATGCTTTTTCAATGGACGAAGAGGGTCATCATTTCACCCCAAAACTGCCATTTCATTTTGACGTAAGATCGGAATCATCAATTATAACCAAGTCTTTTGAATTCCAGAAAGCAGTCAGGAGGTGCCACCAACTAACTGGAATGATCTGTCCATCATTGATCGAGTGGGCCTCAACAGGTCTCAGCCTAACATCCACAAAAAACATATTTTTAGTATGAATATTAAATGTGCTCACTGAACTTTTGTTTCTTTACAGTGTGGAGATGTCAGAGAGTGATTTGGAAGTAAGTCAATTTATTTATTTTTAGAGATTTAGAGATTCCATGAACAGTTCAGCTGCTAAAACTCAATTCAACATCTGGCCCTAATTTGAAACTCGTTACTTGACATTTGGACCCGATTGACACCTGACCACTGGCCACCGGCAAAAAGCCACAGTTACTCTAACTGTTTCTTTTTTGGACATCCTCACTGTCACCTTCACAGAAGAACTTCACTCAGATCGCTTTGTCTTTCCGCTGTGACCAATACACCCTGAAGCAGAGGCTCCAGGCGGAAGAGCACGCTCGTAACCTGGCTGAGGAGAACGTCCTGCTGGAGCTGTCCAGAGGCAGAGAGACACTGGAGGTAAACTGTGCACAACAGAGTAACACTTCAAATGATTTTTTGCTTCACAACCCGCAGTTTTAAACGTGTCCTGGTGTCTTAGCAAAAATCCAAATCACCATTTTTATGTTCACTGGTGGACTGGAGACAGCACTTCATCACCATGCCGCCCAATAAGATTCGCGTGGTCACTCTGAATGGATAGGCAGGCACTCCAGAGAATCAAACTTTACACCTAAAAAAAAGTAACGTGTCCATCGGGGGCGTGCAGTGACCTTTAGAGGGGCAGGTGCGTGCTCAAAGCAAAAAAAGGGGCACATGATAACGTGCTTGCACTATCTACTAGGGATGTTAAAAAAACAATTTCGACAATTTGCCGCCGTGTCTCGCGCGATAATGTGGCATTAAAAACAACGACAAACACACAGAAAGTGTGCTCAACAGAGAAGCAGAAAGAGGGGTGGACTTCCTTTGAATAAACTCACCGTCCACTCCCACAGCTTCTATGACGTTCCTTGCAGCATCATTTTTTAGGTTGTCCAAATAAAAAAGATGTGCCGTGTCATATATAATCCACCTCAATTATAAATCTCTCCTCGTCCATGTTCGCTGCGGTAAATTAAGCGTTTAAGCATTAAGACGTTTTGCTGACATGATTGCGAAATAGGATCTGGCGGGTATTTTATTCTGAAATGTAACCGGAATTTTTTATTTTGAAACTGCGTCGGTTTTCCTGTCCCGCTCGATGTTTTCTGTGGTGGAGTGCCATTACGGATGCCGACGCATTCGTCATCTGGCAAAAATAGAAAATAGGTCTATCCGTGCGGCGGGCTCCGGCACGACGCAGCTTGTCCGCAGTTGATCCGCAGCGCACACACAGCCGGTGTTTTTTGAACAAGATGATATAATTGAAACGAATCGGCTGGGCCCACGCAGCGGATCGGAGACGCAACGCACACGCATGCGGTGTAATTCCGAGGTTACTCTGACCGCAAAACCCCCAAAACGAGCTCTTAGTTAAAATAAAAACAAAGTTCATGTAGCAATTTCCACGTATATTTTGAAGTATATTTCAATTCAGCTATCATTGAGTACATGCTACAAGTTGGAGTATTCAGGAAGATTTTATAAAAAATTCTGAGCGAGAATTACAAATTCCGACATTCTCAGTACCTAAACGCATCAGTAGTTGGAGCAGAAGCTCGATGCCCGGTCCCAATGGAAGAGGAACGTTAGTTTTACCGGGGATTTTTGCCGCAGCGAAAGTGGATGGGAAGAATCGTGGTCTTTATGAAACTGAGGGGGACATCTTTCCCGTGTCCTTAGAACAAGCTGCGCACAAATGTCAGACTTCATTGTAGTTGCGAGGCTGATTACAACTTGTGTCACTACATTTCAATTGAAGCTAGGCTAGCACACAGCTTGCTCTGTGATCATGTCTACAAGATTTATTAAATAAAGGCATTCGTTTTGCTTGAGGTTTCTGCATTCTATGACCTTGGCTTGGAGTGAGACTACGTAAATACAAACGGAGAGACCAACTTACCGACCGCAAGTGTAGTGGCGAGCGACCTGGCAAAATAGGGCGCGTCTCGTAGTATGACGTCATCTAACATAACTTAATAATAATTTGTTTTATGTAAATTATGTTGCTGAATTTTAGTTTTGGAAGGCAACAAAACTCATTTCACAAACGATTGTTTTTAAATATAAAATAAAAAGATGGACAAAGGGGCACTTTGGGCATCAGTGCCAAAGGGGCACCCATAGATTCACCCCCACCCCGCACGTACCTGGTGTCATAACATGAGCAGGAAGAGGGCAGGGGAATGTCAAGTTGTTTGTGGTGTTTTATAGGCACTAAAGGGCCTGTGTTTGGACAGCAAGCGCAGTAAAATCCTGCAGAAGCTGGAATTGTCGCTGGACATCCTCACTGGCACCGTTGAGCGTATTTCCAACACGGCCGAGGTGCTTGGAGCAGTGCACCAGGTACACGCACCCATCCAACCAACTTTCTTTCTGTATCTAGACAGATGGAATACAAGACTATAGCCATATTCTCCCCAAACTCTTTGGGCGTGGCTTATTGTAGAGAAATTAACATTCAGGGGGAACAACTCTGGTGGCTAAAGTGGGATGCTAGTTGACAAAACCCCATGGCATATTATTGTTAAACAGGAGAAACAAATGTTGAGTTTATAGTTTGTTCAGTGTAATTTAGCAGTAATAGTTCCAAAACTGACTTTTGACCTGAGCAATCATCCTTATTGGGTGAGTTAATACTTTAAAACCTGGACCAGTGAGTGTATAAATGTTGCTGCCTGCTATGTGATTCAACAGGAGGCTCGTGTGAGTCGGGCAGTAGAGCTCATGGTGGCTCACGTGGAGAATGTAAGGAGACGACTGGAGCGACATGAGGTGGAGCTGGAGGAGGCCAAAAAGATGACCCAGCAGCAGAACTCCTGCAGGAGCATCGATGAGCCTGGAGCTCCGCTCGGTCTCGCATCATTTTCTTGAAGCTTCTGTTTGGTTTTCCCACTGTTTGACTTGACAGGATTTTTTTTCTCCCACCATTAGATCCGGATGAAAGTGACAGCTGGAAGAAAAGCTTTCAGCAGGTATCAGGCCATGTTGTCTGTGGTAAGATGGCTGCCGCTGCTCACATTTACCCATCTGCTCTTTGCTAGAATGGCAGTCGCCGCAGAGTCAGTGTGTCATTGATTCCAAGTGACATCCAGGTGAGGATTCTCTAATGAGCCATCCGTCCCACTCACCTCAACATTAGGTGCACCTACATGGGAAAATGACTGCCCTTGATTAGCCGATAGTCAAAATATTTGACACCTCAACATTGTTAAAAATGCCGTTTGAAGCAATTATATTTCACTAGTTGTACCGGCTCAAAGTCTACAAAAATACCAAATGAAAGAAAACTTCACCCATGCGCACATTAGACTGCACTTTGCACAAAAATAGAGCCTGATTATCTGATTAAAATAATTTGCTTGCATGCCAGCCTCTCCAGAAGGCAAAGCGAGAGTCCAAGAAGCGGGCCGCTCATGGGGAAGCTGACCCGGCTAGTAAGTCGTTTCCTGCCTGCCCGTCTCCCTGCTTGAGCTCAGCATCCAGCTGCAACGGCATCAACAAGGACGACATCTGCTTGGGGGATAACGGGTGCTGCTTCGTGCCACCTTCATACCTCCTTTCTTCTTTTTCTAAGAGCTTTTCTTCATCTTTCAGGCTACTTGATCCGGATGAAGTGCCTGTAACTGTGCCTCAGTCTGAACCACCTCCACATTCGTCTCCTGCCCCAAAGCACCCTGTCCCATGTAAAGCTGATACTGGCGGAAATGTGCCACACAAGAGGTTTTTAATCCTGTACTCTACCTACCTACCTACCTAATTTAACCACACCTACCTACCTTATTTAACCACAATTTAACATGCATACAATGCCTTATTTAACATGCATACAATGCTTTCGCTTTGATAAAAAGTTCATTTTTGACTTTGTATAAAATTATAGAATGTTTAAAAAATCTTATATAAAAGTTGTTAATTTTATTTTAGGACTGTTTAATATTCACAATGTAGTTCTTCATCAATGCTCAACCCTAATAACAGCCATTGTGTACATGAATACTGAAGAGTTTTTATTTGTGCAGGTGTAATGGTTAAATTTTGTGGCCAATTAAGTGTCTGATGTACGATTGATAATTTTTTATCTGAAGTGTAAATGTGCCTCCAATGACGGTTTTTCAGTTGCATGTTGGACACAACAAGGCAGAGGCACAAAAGCAAAGCTTCAGTAGCAAAGAAAAAGTTTGACAAGGAGAAGAAGAAGACAAGTGTCTGCCGGCGGATTTCTGTGTAAGTCTCCGTTGTTATTGAATAATAGACCCTAATAAAATAATGTCTTGATGATGACGATGATGCCTGTCATCTTCAGAGATGGATCGCCATGCAGGCAACACCAGCTGGCTCGCTGTCGCTCCCTTCTTCTCTGCATCTTTGTACTTGTCTCGTTCATCACCTGGATTTCTCTCTTTGTGTAAGATTAAAGGGAATATACTATGGAAAACAGACTTTTTAAATGCTTGTATATAATACTAGTGTATGTATGATAATAGCTGGGTCTTTGGAGTGCCTTTCCACCCATTAGGGGTTAGTGTATTATGAAATTAAACAGCAAAAAAAGTAAAATTTTTTGTTTGCTGTCTATTTCTAAAAATGATTTGGTGAGCGAAGGTTCTGTATTTTGCTGAACTTTGATGTGTGAAGTGATTACTAGATGAGGAAAATACAACTTTTTTTTAATGTAGCTGACCTGGGAGTGGGAGTCGTTTTCACCGGAAGCGGAACAGGACATCAGTACTGGGACGGGACAGGATTTATTTTTATGGGAGTGGGAGTGAAAATCCTCTCCCGTAACGCACAAGTGTCATACTCAAGGCCCAGGGGCCAGATCCAGCCTGCAACGTCATTTTACTGTATGTGGCCCGCGAATGCAAATCATGTGTCGACTTTGTTTTTTGCAAATTGCCTTCACTTTGACATATTGTAAGCATTTTAGTTACAAATCCCTCCTGTAAAGTAAATAGAAAGATCCCACCCAGCATTTTTCAGTCTAAAATACATCTAATAGACGTCTAAATGGTACTTAGACGTCTAGGCTAAAAACGGTCTACAAATGATCTAAAAATGAAAGTTTTTTAGATGTCTAAGCTTAAACGTCTAATAGACGTCTACGTCTAGACCCCTCGTCTATTCTTAGACGTTTAGATAACCGCTAATAGATATCTATTTATAGACGTCTAAAATTAGACGTTTATTTTTATACCAATTGTATACGCCTCGTCTAATCTTAGATATTTAAATAACCACTAATAGACGTCTGAATTTAGACATTTGCTAGACGTTCACTTTTATACCAAATTTAAATTGTCATATAGATGTCTGTTAAACATATTATTCACAACAAACCAATATTAAAGGAAATTAAATTTGTCAAAAATGAATGTTAAATCAGGTTGTCTGAAAAGGGACCAAATTTAACTTGATGATCCTTACCTTGATGTAGCTCCAGGATGACAATACACATCACCTGTTTTTGGAACTTTTAATTGGGTTTCAGTAACACTAATGTCATGCTTATTTTACCATTGGATATAAATACATCTCTTGATGTTAACATTAACCAAACTATCCCACTTAGATCCAAATCAATACATTGTTTTTCAAACATTATCCAACCATCACAAACATTTGAATGTAAAGATGTATTTGTAATTTCTTTACACATTTATAAACATATTGCATAATTTTTTTATAACAATATTACCAATATAATACAAACACTTGTTTTGTTTTGAAATTGGGGTGGAAAAGTGGCTAACAGTCTACAAAAATAGTTTAAAAAACTAATGCAGACACTACCTACCTGGGATGCATAAACTAAAACAAAGAAGAAGAAAAAAAACAACAATTTGTAATTTCCCAGGACATAGTGTCAAAAGTCTCCAGAGTCTTTATGGGCAACTGTCCACTCTCAGCTTTGATTTTTCCCCAAGAGTTTAGGCTCTTTAACCCATCCAAGGATAGCCATTAGGGTCTCCACAACAACCATCTGAAACTCTAAGACAAACAGACAAAAAAATAACTTTAATTACTTACTTTAATGACCATTTTTTATTTAAATTAGTTTAATCCTTTTAAATACCTCCTTTATTTTCTCCGTCATGGCACAGTTGTTCACCCTCTTCCTAGTTCTTGAAGAATGAAATAAATGTTAGCTGAAACATTTTCCAATTACAACAAGTCTTTGCCTTATTACAAAAAGTATTGGCATTCTGTCTGTGCGTTTGGATATGTTGTAGTTTGATTTGGTTGTACATATCAAGTACAATTTCTCTTTAAAAAAACAAAACAAGTAAAGCTATGGTGTTTTGTTTTGGCCGGTCTAGGATGTTTCTAGGTAGAGACTCAACATTTTCCTTCCAGCCAGCCGACCGCTGACATCTGCAAAAATACTGCCATTATTTATATCGCAGCTTTTAGTTTCAGATCTCTGAGATACATTGTAAAAAAAAATATTTTCTGCACTGGAGTGCAAATATTTGTTGATGAAAAATTACACACTTCTGAATCACGCTTGCTATCACTGCTGCACAAATATTACCTTGTGGGGTACTGGCTGCGGACAGTGTGGAGTAGAAAAGGCAATTAAATGACCTTTTTTTCCCCTCTCATCAATGTGCTCATATATATTTTTTTAATATCCTCAAAAAGTTGAATAATTTCTGTAACTCCATTGAAGAAGTAAAACGTTCATAGATTATAGATTCAGGGCCCACAATTTAGGTGATTTCAAGTATTTATTAGTTAATTTTTACATTATTTGGGCTTCCAGCTCATAAAACCCACTAAAACAGGATGCCAAAAAAATTTGAATAATGTGAAAAAATCACCATGCATACTTCCTAGTCTTTTGCATGCAAAAAAGTATGGCTGGACGGATGATGTTTTCAAGCCGATATGTCAATCTTGAGTAGTTGGTTGAATTCCTTTTGCCTTAACCACTGCCTCGATGCACCGTGGCATTGCCTGGGGGTCCTGGAAACCCAGGCTTTCATAATGTTTGCTGTCAGCTCTTTGTTTTTGGGTCTGGTGGCCCTCATTTTCATCTTGATAGTATTGTATTACAAAAGGAAAATTAGTGCCACCAGACCCAAAAACAAAGAGCTGACAGCAAGCATCAGGAACGCCTGGGCTTCCAGGACCCCCAGGCAATGCCACGACAGTGGTTAAGGCAAAGGGAATCCAACCAACCATAAAAAACAAACAACTACAGGACAACAGAATGTCATAAAAATTAGAATAATGTTAAGAAATCAGCCTGAATACTTCCCAGTGTTTTGCTTGTAATACAATACTATCAAGAGGAAAATGAGGGCCACCAGACCCAAAAACAAAGAGCTGACAGCAGGCATCAAGAAAGCCTGGGCTTCCAGGATCTCCAGGCAATGCCGCGGCACATCTAGGCAGTGATTAAGGCAAAGGGAATCCAACCAACTATTCGTTTTGAAAATACCATCCATCCATCTTTTTCCCCCATGCAAAACACTGGGAAGTATGTAGGGTGATTTATTCACATTATTCCATTTTTTTGGCATCCTGTTTTCATGTTGTTTTTTATCTGAAAGCCCAAATAATGTAAAAATAAACAAATAAATACTTGAAATCACGTGGCATCGAGCACTCACCTCTAGGCAGCCCTTATCTGTCTTTGAGAAATAGTTTTTTTTTTTTCGAAGTAATAGTAGTGATGCAGACAAGTGTCGAGCGCTCGCGGCAGAAGCATCACAATCGCCCGTCTCGATGTCTCGCTGGATCTGGTGGAACATTTAGTGACGTCAAGCAGACGCTCGGCAGATATCGAGCGCTCGCGGCAGTTAGTGTCTCGTACGTTGTTCCGATGCCGTGCTTCGTTCGGTGGAAAATCACGTGACCACGGAAGCGAAGCGAAAAAAACTAGGAAAGTGTTTTCACTCCAAAATTAAGTACATTTTCCAAGTAGTGTTCCGAGTACATCTTATCAGTTTGTTTGTTTTTTTTTCCAATGAAGAAAACTACAAGGGTTGACACACGAACCCCCAACCTTCAGGTTGGGTGACTGACACGCTAGGAGCTGACCCACGCCACAACTTGCTGGTGTCAGGTGGAATTCTCGTAACTTTAAGCGATTTTTTGTTTAGTCACACCAGAAATACATTAGCCTATAATGGCAAACAGCATACTTATATGGCTTACATGATAAGAGTGTCTGCCTGCCAAGCAGGTTACGAGTTCGCTCCTCAACAGTTAACTTTTTTTGAATAAATATTGTAGGCATTCATTTACGCACTATATACACTGGTTTATAATATAAATCAAATCACCGAAAGTATCTTCTCAAAAGCTGGAGAGGTCATAGGAACTGGCTAAAACAAAATGCTGCAGAAATTATGTTTTTCGTGAAACACCCAAATCCCCGTCCCAGTGTCACAAGCATTTTATTCAAATACCATCGTCAATTTTCTGTTGCACAAGCATTTCACTTTTTAATTTAAAACTGACACAAGAGTGTCTTATTTCTTAATAACATTTTGCCCTTTTGCTGAATGTAAATTAAATATATTTTTGTCCAGCAGATGTCCCCACATTGAACTGTGTCAAATGCCTCGAAGCACTAAACCATTTCATCACAATTGCGTCAGCGGTACAGAAAGCAGTGGTGAAGCAGTGTCATGACTCACCACACTGATTCGCGGCAAATACTTCATAACACTGAACCATTTAGACATACTGCTTCATATTGATTCACTGCCTTAGAAAGCTTCGGTTTCTCCTTCACTAAATAATAGTCGTACAAGAGGACTACAGATCAAAAGTTTGCCCCCGATGACTGTTGGCACTTTACTTTTTCCCTTCAGACAAACCGGAAGCTTAAACGCGTTGCTGCCTCCTAGTGGTGGGGAGGTATCATACAGTTATAAAGACCCGCTGACAGTACATGACAATCTCGTACGCACATATGCGTATTGACCTTTTGCACGTGACGTCACAGCCCTCATGGGAACGCCCCCTCGGGGACACTGGACGATCTCCAACTTAAGTAAATATCACGCTCTATAAGTCCCGACTTAATGTGCAACTACGACTGACAGGCGACCTTCGGTTGAAGTAGTAGATTCCATGGCTCTATGGGCAATAATAACTTTTAATTTGTAAAATAACAGTGGCTAAGCCATTAAGTCGCTCCAGGTCACGTCCACTTCCATTCAACAATCATTTCCTTTCGCCGTCCGTCATAGGGCAGTCACGTGATCACTTGACGTCGGTGAAAATGGTCAATAGTATTTCGCTGCTTTATTCATGAATTGTGCGATCTGGCATTTTGTTGCACACTGATGATCCAGTTGGTCCGTTATTTATTTACTTTATTGTGTCAATACACATTATTCAGTGTATTTAATTCAATCGTCCGGATTTGATCTAAAGATAGTTGAAATGAGAACTTGATTTAGACGTCTTAGATCATTAGATCATCTAGACCAATTACACTACTTATTACAGATTATAATTTTTTTTCAGGGGCTCTTGCAGCTCAATTTAAAATAGGTTTATCTGAATTAATTAGTGAAACACAATCTGTTTTTTTAAAAGGTAGGTCAAATCACAATAACATTAGACTTGTATGGGCTTTACTTGATTATAGTCAAATAGTTCATGAAAGAGGATTTATTTTGGTTATAGTTAGTTTGTTTTAGATTTTTATAAAGCTTTTGACTCAGTGCAATACCCCTTTATTATAATTTTTTTTAGGTTATTTTGGTTTTGGGAAGAAATGTATAGACATTATTGGAATGCTTTATAAAGGGATTAATAGTTCAGTAGCCTTAGGTCACGGCACTTCCCCCAGGTTTGACATTAAGAAAGGAATCCGACAGGGTTGTGGGAGCTCACCATTACTGTTTATAATGGTTGCTAAAATGTTGTCTATTTTAATAAAAAACAGTAGGGTTAGAGGGCTGAAGGTAATGGAGCAGAAAATTGTGATAAGTCAATTAGCGGATGATGCAACTTTATTTTAGGAAAATGTGGATCAAGTTCCACAGGCTCTACAAATGTTTTCTCAAAGGCTTCTGGTTTACAACTCAACTTGAATTTTTTTTAGATTTTGCTATTACATGTGATATAGAGGTAAAAAAAAGAAGAAGAAAGAAAGTCAAATATGTGGGGATTGTTGTCTCTAAGGACAAAATGATGACAGAAAAAAATAATATCTGTGAAACTGTGGACAAATGTAAATTTGTTTTAAACAGATGGCTTCCAAGAGATGTTTCCATTTTTGGAAGAGTTTTATTAATAAAGATGGAAAGGAGAGCCCCTGTCAAGAGTCATCTACCCTGCATTTTCTTTACCAATTTCGACTAAAATGATTAAGATGATAAACACTATAAATTAGAGATTTATATGGAGAAACAGATGCCAGTACATAAGAAAAAGTTCCTCCCAAACCCGCCCCTGCAGGTCTCACCGACATTGCCCACGTGAGCGTTGAAGTCCCCCAGCAGAACAAGGGAGTCCCCAGAGTGAGCGCTCTACAGCACACCATCCAAGGATTCCAAAAAGGGTGGGTATTCTGAGCTGCTACTTGGTGCATAAGCACAAACAACAGTCAGGCCCCGTCCACCCCACCCGAAGGCGGAGGAAGGCTACCTTCTCGTTCAGGTGTCTAGCCGGGGGGCAATAAGTATGCCCACACCTGCTCTGCGCCTCTCACCGTGGGAAACTCCAGAGTGGAAGAGCATCCAATCCCTCTCGAGAGGATTGGTACCAGAACCCAAGCTGTGTGTGGAGGCGAGTTTGACTATATCTAGTCAGAACTTCTCGGCCTCACACACCAGCTCGGGCTCCTTCCCTGCCAGAGAGGTGTCATTCTATGTCCCCAGAGCTAGCTTCAGTAGCCAGGGTTCGGACCGCCAAGGACCCCGCCTTTGGCTGCTACCCAACTCACTGCGCACCGACCCCTTTGGCCACTCCCACAGGTGGTGAGCCCATGGGAAGGGGGACCCACGTTGCCTTTTCGGGTTGCGCCCGGCCGGGCCCCATGGGTATAGGCCACCAGACGCTCACCTTCGAGCCCCGTCTCCAGGTCTGGCTCCAGAGGGGGGCCCCGGTGATCCGCGTCCGGGCAAGGGAAACCGCTGTCCAAAATTGTCATTCATCATAGGGGTTTTCTGAGCCATGCTTTGTCTGTGTTTGCCATGGGTGACCCTACCAGGGGCATGAAGCCCCAGACAACATAGCTCCTAGGCTCATTTGGACACGCCAATGGTGTTTTGTTGTTACTTTGATTTTTGGTCTTTTCAGATCTTTGTTGGTTTTGTTCACCCAGTAACCCTGATAGTGTTTTTGTTAACTAAAGCGTTTTCAGTATTACATGCATCCCTGCCGTGGTTCTCCTGCCTCCCTGCATTTGGGTCCTCCAACCCCACCGTGACATGGACTAATTTAAAGACTTGGTTAAAATTAAATAAAAAACACATTGATTTTCCCCTGACAGAAGAGTCTATTTTGTTTGGTGTATTTCAGGAAGACAAGAAATTATAATTAGTTTTGAATGTTTTGTTGCTTTTAGGGATTTTTTTTATTCATAAATGCAGATATTTTAAAACAAAACCATGTTTACTACACTGGAAAAATGACTTTCTATTATTTTGTAAGTCTTTGAAATTTGTTATGGATAGTAAAGCCCTTTTATTTACATTTAGTTTCTTTATTGGAAATATTTGATTTGTTATAGTCCTCTTACAAATATAATTCCCTTTTATCTTATGTGTTAAATTATATTGTTAGAATGCTTTTGCTCGATCTTTGTCAAGTAATTTGTCATTTGATGATACATGTGTGCCTTATTTGTGTATAACTGCTTAATAAATCTTTTTTTTTTTTTTTGAAAAGTCGAGATACTTCCTGGTTTTCAGCCGAAAACGTGGCATAAAAAGGAAAGACGCTGTTTAAAGGAATATAAATGGGCTCTGGGCGGCAAGGCATCGCTTGCCCTTGGTGCTGGCAGCGTGGGTTCGCGTCCCACCCGGACACCACGTTTATTTGTGTAGAATATGTATGTGTGTATCAAGTCTAAATATGAACTTCACTGTACATTGATCAATTACAGTTTAAAATGTAGTCATGCAAAACATTTTGCCATCTTTTATACAACCTACAGTTATATATATTTTTTAATTTATTAGTTAATGTTTATTTGATTAATTGTGTCGTCTAGATTCGGGCTAAAATATAGACCAATTATTGACGGGCTAATTTCGGTCTAAACTTAGACGAGACATCTAATAGACATCTATGGCTCAGTGGAATAGTTGAACAAACAACTACTTATTGAGCTCTGATTTCAAAAGTAGTTATAAATCAATGTGCTGTGCATACGTGATGTTATAAGGCGACGTTATAAGGCGACCGTACATTTATATGGATTCTTGTCACAACGGCCCTCCAAGGGACGCTAAAACTGTGATGTGGCCCGCAACAAAATGATTTTGACACCCCTGCTCTGCAGAAGTGCGTTTAAGTACATTTACAAGCATGCCAAGTCTCTAAGCGGCAGTAGTTAGCTAGCCAAATACGATTCTATCAAAGGAACTTCCGTCCGTTGACGTCACTTCCACAAAGCCAAAAACATGGCGCCTGGCTCGTTCGTGTGGACCGACAAAGAATCTGAACTGCTCCTAAACGTCGTTCTAGAGTACAAAACTAACAAGAGTCAACAAAACACCAATTGGGAGTCTTGCCAGAGCAAGTATGTGGACATATTTTCACTGTTTTTGGGGCAGTATCCTTCGGAGAAGTCTAATGATTTTCCCCATGTGAGGGGAGCGATAACTCGGCTTGTCCTAACGACAAAAATTAAGGCTGTGAGAAGCAAATATCGATTGGCGGTGGATAACCGACGCAGGATTGGATTTGGGAGAGTCGTTAGTTTGTACTATGAGTTGTGTGGAAAAATATGGGGCGGGCGGGCGGTTGGCTCTATCGCCACAACCACGTTGTCTTCGGGCATTGAAACAAACAACTTTGATAACTGTGCTCCCTCGCCCAGTACTTTGATCTCGTCCAACGCGGAGCCGTGTGATTTTGCATCGGACACCGAGCAAGAGAGCAGTACACCCGCTGGCAAACAAAAGCGAGAGCTGCCTGAAGTATGTACACTATAAAGGTGTGTAGGGATGCCAAAGTATTTACACAAGTGCGAGCGAGTAACTTTACCGAAGTGGATATTTTGGTTTGTCCGCCACTTGAGACCATTTTGCCGTGAATCGTGCGAGAGCTACAAGTAGGGGAGAGTGGGGTAATTTGTGCAAAGGGGAAAGTAGTTCAACCACTGTTGTTTAGAAAACCATAGAAGAAGTTGGTCACGTAACCACATATCTTTGAAGAGACATCCATTTCCCTATCCGGTAAAAAGAAAAAGAAAAAGAGGGAGACACATCGCTTGAGTGGTAAAGCACATATAAGTTTAAAAAACATGTTTTTGCTCTCCACAGTGGAATTTCTATGATTACGTTTTTTTTATGGTTGTGTTTGAACAATTACAGACAACTTTGAAAACAGTTCACATGTTTTAGTGCTTTAATAACCTACATCATGAGTCTATATGGTTAGCATGATGCTGGCTCAAAACAGCTGGGGATGCTTTTTTCTCTCAAAAATTGCGGACTTTGGGGTAATTTGTGTCAAAGGACAGGATTAAGTTGTCAATGGCCGCACAAAAGCAAAAAAAAAAGGGTTGGTGTTCCTGTGTTGGTGCTTGGTAGAGTAATAAACCTTTCACATATGCTGGTGGAAGTAAGGAACTTACAATTTCACTCGACTAGACAGTAGGGGTGTGAATTCCATAGTACCTGGCGATTCATAGGTCACGATTCGATTCGATACCGATTACTCCCGATATGAATCTAAAAATTGATTATTGTGATTTTTTTTTAACTCAAACTTAGAAAATACTAATCAGTAAACTTGTACATTTACACCGTAAGATTTCTATGAAAATGTTTTTATTTATCTGAAAATGCAGGCTTATAACTGAGCCACTGCATTTAACAAACAGGTTGCAGTCTGTTTCATGTCTGAACAGCACTGAAATAAAATATTAAGGCTTAATGTTCCATTAATGTAACATTCTTCCATACTTAATGTGTGAATCCTAACCCTAAGTAAGATGTTTTGTTGAATATTCCCATATAAAATTGATGTTTAAAAATCGATTCGGCCGCATATCGAATAGATTCAAGAATTGCGCGCTGTAATATCGCGATATATTGCCAAATCGATTTTTTCTAACACCGCTACTACACAGTCACACTAGGGAGGAACCGCGGAGGACAATCAGCGTGCTCTGCTTGTACACAACGTAGCAACAGCGGGAGTGAGAGGGAGCGGAGGGCTTAGGTGGATCAAACCATTTTCTAATCAAATGGGGGTGTACTGTATTTTTGTTGTTTAAATATTACTTTTAAACTCTATGGTTTATATACATACTATATAATTATCTAGCTTGTTAAAAAGAACACACTAAAAATATACCTATATACTCTTTAACATTTTGGGGGTGCTTATTGTGCTTCAGTACCCCCAAAAAAGGGCTAAATACGTGTCTGACCAAAAGTATGTGCCATTCTTAAATTTTGACCAAAATTCATCATGCCACCAGATACAAAAGGAAGACAGACAGGGTTTTAACTCCTCTTGGGGAGTTGGAAAGAGCAGTGAAAGAGGGGAAGACCATACGTCAGGTTGGAAAGGAGATAAAAAAAAATCTGCAGGATGGCCATAAAAATATTAAGGATAAGAAAAGGAAAAATAGGCTCAGGCTTACCCTCCCGAGCACTCAGCAAGTGACAAATCTGGTTGTTCTGCTCACTTGGGTTATGTGTCTTCAGAAGTTATTTTTTCTCTTGCCAAAATCCACAAAAAGACAAAACAGAATTGTAAAGAAAAAGAAAGTGAAAACAAGAATTGTGATTGACACACCTGAGAAGATGGAGTTGGAAAAGGCTCACAAAGAAAAAAAGTCTGAACAGAAAAATCAAAAGAATGAAAGAAGAAAAGGCCTCTAAAACCTGTAAATCAAATTTGTATTGAATTTGTCTTCCTTTTAGATAGCATTGTCGTTTGTAAGATTAAAATAATCATTTTTTACTTCAGTTATCAATGGCACAATTTACCCCACTGAATTCTGACTAATGGCGCAACCTACCCTGCACTGAGGGCAAGTTGTGCCACAAAACCACTTTTTTTTTCTTCCAAAAGCTATATTTTTCAAACAGTTTATTGAAGATCCAAAGTGATTGCTCCCAGGGATGCACAACACCCTAAACTATATGAACATATTTTAGTTGGAGGCATTCCTATAATCTCCTTGCGTATAAGACGCTTTAAGTAAAAATTGGCACTACTTACCCCACCCTCCCCTACCATACACATTCTGCGCCAGTGAATGTGTCCTAACTCGAAATTTGATTTCAACAAGTAAAAATAGTGACCCAAATAATTGAGCAAGAGTAAAAAAGGACTTGGTACTGTGATATAAACTGAAAGCAAACACGTCACACGACTGAAACTCTTAACATGCTCACAACATCCATTTCGGACAGTTTTTCTCTCCTGAAACAAGTCATGCAGCCTCCCCCTGCACTGCATTCCCAGGACATGTCATGTCAAGCCAACGGGTACCCGTCACTGTGCAGTAACTGTGGTGGGTTTCGCAGTGGCTCATTTGCGTCAGACACAACCACACTTTGACCGAGTTCCAGCAGAATGTAACAAGTGGATGTGTGCTGCAGTTTTTTATTTTGTACAATTTGTGTGTTTGGACCCAAGAATGTCAGAGACCTTTCATTAAGTAAATGGCAATGGTTGTTTTTTTTAATTATATATATATATATATATTTTACAATGCAGTACTATAACTTTGTCTCTTCTTTAAATACTTCTATGCAAACTCTTTGCTTAGTTAGTTTCTTTCAAGGTATGCAGAGATAGAAAACATCCATAATGTTAGTTATGTTAATATTATGTTACTATGAATATTAAAACATTTTTTTTTACAATCATCAGGTTAGTAATAACATTCTGAAAGAACAACAGTTATCAATGCGCAGTTAAAGGCAGTTAAAGGTGAGGAACAATTCATCTTTCAATTCAACGTGCTCTGTGTTAAATGTTAACATTGTGTTACACACAACCAATGTGTTTACGTCAAACCTGTAGGGGTCTATGGCATGAGTAACAACTTTCAATAAGTTGATAAATAGACTAATTATGTTCCTGGCTGAAATTTTATGTGCAAAATATATGAGTTCTGCATAAAACACTGAAAATAATCTACTAAAAAAAGCATTTGTAAATAAATACCTTATATTAAGTTTTAAATTATAACTGAGGGAGAGGTATGCTCATCTGGGGATAGACGCTTGCCGTATACATTATCATCTCAAGAGTCCAAAGACTTAATAAATACAGACTTAAATAGGAATGATAGAAAAGGGCAACATTGATCATACTAAGACTAAAACGTGCTATTCCATCAACGTGGGCTACACCTGGCTCACAATCTCATGGTCCTGTGCCACAAACCACTGGACCGGGGTCCCGTCGGCAGCTCTCTGGAGAACCAAATGACCTGAAGCCTGCCGGAAAACACAAAGGAATAGGAACATTTAACCAGCGATATATAAAATGACATTATGCACTAGTATTATGACTTGAAAACATTTATAAATAATTAAGCCCCATGAAAAGTAATTCTTCTACTGTGTGTGATGACCATTACGCCTGCGCATTGACATTCAAGTGCAAGTCTTGCAGCTGGATACCGGTGTACCAACCTGAGGAAACGGAGGCATGTGCAGTAAAGCGGCACTTTTGACTCCCAGGGGACTTTGCAGCTCCTCACAGCCCGGCACAGAGTTGTGGCTCTGATTGCGCTGGTGCCAGGACCTGAGCTCCTCCGACACCACCTCTCTCGGCATGATGTGGACGGTGTGATTAGGGTACTCCTTCAGCGAGGGCGTCCGCACCACCCTTGTGTAAGGAGGCGGGAGCTTGGGCGTCTTCCTGGCAGAAGCCGTGTCTTCCTGCCAAGGTCTTTGCTGAGGGCTGCATTGGCTCACGGGCGGCGAGGACACTAAGCGCTTGCCTGAGTCCTGAGGAGAGAGAGGCTGTGTGTTCCCGCAACCTGGCAACACCTTCTTGGGCGCCGCCAAATGGAAGCCGTACGGTGGAGGGCAAAGCTTGGGGATCTCCGTGGGCGTGTCCAGGGCTGGTGCGTACGAGGAGGCGGAGTGCTCGGAGCTGCTATCCTCCGAGCATGACTGGTACGGCCGCAGCGGGGAGGAATCCGGGGAGAGCACCAGGAAGTCGGCGGCACAGCGGCGCTGTGGCAGGCGGGTTCGCGCTCTGAGGGACTCCGAAATGAGGCACTCTTTGTCAGCATACGGCTTACTCTTGGGAAATCTGTAAATGGTTAATAATTCTGTCACAAAATACTGAGATCAACTAGTCCTATCTACTGTAGTGCCACAGGTGGATGTAAAGTATGCCGAAATTATTCTATCCATATTTTGAGGAAAGAACGTTGCATAGCTCTTATTAAGAAGACATCTGGAAATTAGGGCTGGGCGATGATGGACAAAAACAATAATCACAATTATTTTGGTTGCTATTCAAATAATTAATAAACACGATTATTAACTAATTAAAATATAAAAAAAATAATCTAACAAAGTAAAATAAAAAATGTATATTTAAAAGATAAAAATAAAAAACAAACAAAAAATACCGGCTGCTCCTGCTGTGTGCGTATTGGCCTCTTAGGGGCAGTATGGTGCCGTGCATGCATTGAGTACACAGAAAAAGAATAAAAGAAAAAATTGCAATTGAGCTTATCTGTTTTTTCACAGAGTAGGAAGAATATTTGCCTGTCAATGGTTTGTTACAGTAACTGGTAGCAATAGCACTAGCGATGTTTCTAAAACGAATCATATTTTGTATTTAAATATACAATGGTTTATTACAGTGACTGCTAGCATTAGCGCTAGCAATGCTTCTAAAACAAAAATATATCTTGTATTTAAATATACAATGTATATAATTTTTTGTTGTTGTGTTTAGTTTTACAGTAGGCTGAACAACAATAACCTCAGCAACACATTACATTCTAGGTACATTGTCATCACAGGAACTTTCAAACACACACCGCACCATTCGGCACGTTAATTGTTTTTCTTCGACTAAAATGTTTTTATGATCATGAGAAGCCAAAATTGAAATTACTATTAAATTTCGATTAATTGTCCAGCCCTACTGGAGACTGTGTTAAATTGTGAAAATGTCTCTCTCACTTTTTGGAAGATATCTACCGATAACTCTTATAAAGTCGTGTGCACTTTTGTTTTTGTGCCGCGCATGTTTTGTCATGTGTACCTGAAGGACTGGGAATATTGTCTGCGCACATGCAGCTCTGGCGTGGAGGGGGCACTCGAAGAGTGATTGTGCCGCAGCGCAGAGTTCTTAATGAATTGTGAGAGAGGAATTCTGTTGGCATCTGCCGAGACCTGCGTTACAGCCGTACTGCTGGGTGCAGATGACAAAACATATAACAGTAATATATAGAAATAGATATAATAATAATAATAATAATAGAAATACTGACACAAGGAGGGTCACGATCGTGTTCCCTTTCGTGAAAGGGCAAAATTGACAACTCTCACCTGGAGCTGCTGCCGCCAGCAGGCAGAGGTTTTGCCACCTTGTGATAAGGCTGGTCTAGACTGGACTCCTTCCAGGGAGAATTCTGGATCGGCGAGCGCTCGTAGTCAATCATGGATGTCTGCAGGTTGGATACTGGAGCAGAGACAGGGCCAAGCGAGTCCACATCTGTGCATGGACAACACTAAGTTGTCAGCATTTGGTGCGATAAATGAGATATAAAGTATATTTTGTCTTTTTTTGTAATTTTTTTTTTTGCCTTTTTGTGACTTTTTGAGAATGGACGAGGGTCTTTTTTCTTTTAGAAAAGACAGTGGTCGTGTTCAAATAGTGTTTCAGTGTCATAATAGCTGAAGATGATGGCCAGTTGTCACATGGATGACTGAGCAGCCAAGCATTGTGCAGACAGTTATCATTTTTACTTTGACAGGGTTCAACTTCCTGTTCCATTCCTTTTCCAAAGGGCTTGATAGAACTCTCAGCTGTTAGGATTAAAGAGCAGGTTTTTGTGAATAAATAACTTTAATTTGGATCTCCTGTGACTTGTGTGGTGCATTTGAGTCTATTTGTTTGTCATGTTTGCCAAAAGAAGCACTTGGTGATGATGTAGACTGTTACGTTAGCTGCTTGTGCTAACCAGTGATTGGACTGGTCACTTGTCACCAAAAGATAGTTTAGTTTTACATGGCACGCCAACAATGGTCGATTTCCTTATCATGCCTCATCATCACTTTCATCATTAAAAGGTAGAGGTGTGTTTTGAACAGAATAATATTAGACTGGTTAACATTTTATAGTTGTATGACATTTAATAGAACACATTGTATTGGTAAAGCAATGCTTTGACAGTTTCACTTGAATCTGAGCATTTCTGTCTCAGTGCAGAATTAATGAATCAGATCTCATATGGTTCTGCGCAGAGGTGGCAAATCCAGGTCCAGAAAGTAAAAACCCTGCCACAGTTTGGCTTTAGCCTATGATGCTTGCTAGCTAGCTAACTAGCTCCCTAAAAGGTAAACAGGCACAATGGGAGTTAGCTAGGAAGCTAGCTCAGCTAGCACCTGGGGCTAAAGCCGAACTGTGGCAGTGTTTTTACTTTCTGGACCTGGATTTACTACCTCTGTCAAGTGTACAGTGTGGACATCTCAATCCAGTCACTAAAATTAAAATTGGTCTTCTCTTACCTTCATCCAGGGCCACCACATCAGACAGTGAGCTGTCATCAGACGTGTTCAAATCTGCATATGGAATTCAAATGAAAAAACACAAGTTGAAGTTATTGCAGAACCACATTTGGTGTGAGGGGGGCAGAAGCGTTCCTCACCTTTGCTCTTAGTGGCGGTGTCGCCAATGCACGGAGAGCTGCACTCGCTCCTGATCCTACACCGGAACACGGCCTCCTGCAGCTCTCGCACCTTTTTCTCCTCGCGCTTGCACTGCTGCACGCGGCTCTTCTTCTGAGCCTTGCTGAGCTTCTCCTCCAGTGAGAGTTTGCGCGCCGCCTCGTAAATCTGCCGCTGGAGAGCCAACTCCGTCTCTAGGCCGTGCAACTCCGAGTCCTGTGGTCAAGACAGTCGGTTGTAGCAGGAGATACATGGTGGGACACAGGTGCATCCCAACAATTTTGGAATTTGGAAACTGAAGATGTCTATAGCAACTGCATGTATACAAATGAATACGTGTACACCATTAGCCATGAATTTGAACAAGTCAAGTCAGCTCAGTGCTTAGAGCAATTGCCTGCCACCATGGAGACCCTGGGTTCAAACCCTGCTTGGACCATATTTTAGTACATTTGATGAATCGATACTGACTACCAGATCAGGAAATGGATTGCTTCTTCGACAAAAAATGTAGACAAGCACAATCATAACAATTTTAATCGTCCAAATTACACTATAAAAACAGTAATGGATGTTTAAATGTTGTTGGAAGTCGCTTTTGCACTGCTCTAGTTTACTTTTCGATCTGCAGTAATATTCAAACGAGTTTGACAAGAAAGGGGAAGTCAACAAAAGCATTTTTGGGGGACAATAATATGTTGTATGTCTAGATATGGTATTATGGTTAATATTGCGTTAGTGGAATATGAGTTAAGCAGCAAAATCCAGCCATTTTATCCATCTCAGGGGGCGGCCATTTTGCCACTTGCGGTCAACTGAAGATGACATCAATGCTGCTCAGATAACCTCAGGGAACAACCAATCACAGCACAGCTTCAGAAAACAGGTCAGGTGTGATTGGGCGTTGCCTGAGCAACATTGATGTCAATCGACAGCAAAGGGCAAAATGGCCGCTCCCTGAGATACGGCTAGGCTTTGCTTCATAACTCATATTCCACAAATGTTATATTAATCATTATTATTGTCAAGAAATGTTTAAGGTTGACTTCCACTTTAAAGCTAAAAGCATTTCGCTAGCCAGGTTGTCCCGAGCCAGCGGCTGAGCTCTTTATGGAGTATGTGTGTGGATAGAGTGCAAAGCATTTGAACTAAAATGAATGTATTATTGTTCCATACCTCTTTCTGCAGATAGATTAGACCTTCATCTAACTTAAAGGATGCACCGATCCTCCTCCTGACCTGTGGAGGGTCCTCATCAGGCATGAGAGGATAGTCTGAGGGCAATTTACCAGTCAGCTCCTGTGCAGGAAAAATAGTAATAAGTTTAATTTGATCTAAAGTGGAGTGATCAATACAATGCATTGGGAATAGGAAGTGACACCTGTAAATGGCAAATACATTCATAGTAACATACGCAACAATTTTCTTTTTGAAAATTCCCAACGAGCGGTCTGTGGTATACTAGTGAGCCAAGAGAAATCATCAGGAGTGTCGCGGGAAATTATGCAATTTTACTTTATTGGTACAAAACTTACTCTTCATTAATTACAAATGTATCTCTGTTTGGCTATCTATGCCAGCGATATATAGTGGCAGACAGAACAATTAAATGTGCTTCCATTAGATGGAAGAAAGTACAATAAACCATATCCATCTGTTGCCATTTATACAGAACAGAACATGGCTTAAGTCAGTTTATATGTAAAGGGGACAAAATCATTATTTAAGTACTGTATTCATACAAGGGGTGTCAAAATTAGTGTGTTATTTTTTAGTTAATTTAATGTTCCTTTAACGCCACTAATTGTTTAACGGCTGATTAATGACCGCCACTTACTTGGAAATCCTGTACTGGGGGGATTCTAGTCGCAATGCAGCAGACATGTCCATGTCAAAATTTAGCAGCAATTAATTTAACAATAATGCATATATTTGTGGAGACTGGGGTCAAGTTGTATTTTACAATTTTAAAAATTTGCCGAATTTCACAAGTTACTTCATGTTAAAGATTAGATAGCTAGGAAAAGAAAAATGCACTGAGCTGTCACCAACATCTTACAAAAGCGATTATGCCATCTAGTGGCAGACAAATGGCCTCAACATAAATCAATATCACACTTGTTTTTTACAGTACAGTTCATCTTTCTAATTTTAACTAAATTTTATGAATTATTATGAAATTACTGTATCAATGACTAAAAGATGCAACCATATTTCTATTAGTTAATCTTTTCCTATTTTTATGTTAACAAGAGTATGAAAACTTAAGAAAAAAAATGTATTGTACATTTCATTGCACATTTAGAACATATACAATTTGCGATTAATTGTGAGTTAACTATTACATATAAATAAATAATAAATAAAAATAACAAATAAATAAATAAATATGATGTTGTGCATGTAAAAACCAACTGAGCGTGTGTCTTTAATATCATATCTAACCCTAACCCTTCGTGAGTCCTCTTAGAATTCCACACAGAAGTCCAACACTCTCAAACAGTCCTGAAATGCTCTCACACACACGTCTGAAACTTTCTCACGCTTCTGCTTCAGTTAAGCTACTCGCACGCTGTTGGGCAGTGATTAGCGCGGTGAACTACTGTCAACCAAAAGTTCCAATATGTTATGTAATAAATCCTTTCGGTTGTGCGAGTAGTATTACTCACGGCCTCTCGAATGCATAGCTTCCTGAGCTCCAGCAAGCAGAGCTCCAGACGCCCCTCCAGAGATTGGTGCTTGAGTTTGAGGGCTCTGGTGTGCGTACTTGGATCCTTGATGGGCGATGTGGGGCTCTCTGGACCTGATCAGCAAACAAAGAAACATCATCAACATCTGTCACACAGTTGAACACCGTCCATTATGGGATGCTGGAAACTTATTCCCCATAAGGAATAATATAACCCCAAATATGCACTTTGGCTTGTGCGTAATTTTTGGCATTAGTCGGGTTAAACCCCCCGCCCCCCCAAAAAAGTACTGAGCACTGTCATTCCATCAGTGGCTGTCCGGCGCAACTCACCAGAGTGCACGATGATCCCACTGTCAGTGTCACTGATCTCCTCTTTGCTCTCAATAGCTGTCATCTTGACTCAGGAACTCTCTGTAACACAAAGTAAGGTTAAATATCATTTACATCGAGCTCAGCACATTATTCTAACCTTATAATAAAATGCTTTAAAATACCTTAATCATAGTTATGGTGGTGGTGGTGGGGGTCAGTTTTTAATCTGGATTTACACTTGGGGCTGACTTCACTTCTGTTGGCAGTTTATTCCATTTGTGTGCAGTCTAGAGGTGGCAAATCCAGGTCCAGAAAGCAAAACCCTGCCACAGTTTGGCTTTAGCCTCTGATGCTAGCTAGCTAGCACCTGGGGGCTAAAGCCTAACTGTGGCAAGGTTTTTACTTTCTGGACCTGGATTTGCCACCTCTGATGCATAACAGCTAAATGTTGATTCACCATGTTTGCTTTGAACTCCACTAATTGACCAGTCTCCTGGCATCAGACCCTACTGTGTTTATATTCAATTAGCTTTTCCTTAATGTTTTCAGGGTCTAAACTATTCAGTGATTTATAGACCAGTAGCAGAATTTTTAAATCTATTCTACAGCTGACTGAGAGCCAGTCTAAAGCCTTTAGGACTGTTCTGATCTCTTTGTTTTGGTCAGAACACAAGCTGCAGCTGTTTGATGCTCTTTTGAGAGAGTCCAGTCAGTAGACCGTTTGTTACAATAATCCAGTCTGCTGGCGATAAAAGCATGGATAAGCTTCTCCTGGTCTGCTTAGAGCAGGCAGTTTTCATGTTTTCAGCTAGTGATATAGTTGATACAATATGACTGCTAAAAGTCAAATCAGATCAATCAGCACAGCCAGTTTCTGGACTTGGGACGAGCTTATTCACAAACGTGCATACGAACAAATTTGCCAAATGTGCGAAGAAAAAAGGTTTAGGTCTAGTTTAGACCTTCCAACATGAAATTGAAATCTAGCCAGTTCTTTCTTCCTCACATCTTCATTCATGCTGGCCTTCTGTTTTACGTAACAAAAGTGAGCAAAGAGTGTCTTTTCACACAAGGCAGGCAGCCCCCTGCACCGTCTTTCTCCCTCCCACGCTCCATCACAAAAGAAGCACACCCCTACGGGGTGACTTGGCACATGTGCTGGGTTAATCCCCATTGCGCTGTCATGGCGACGGCACACGGCTGACCAAAGGAGCGTGTCGCCATGAGGCGCTGTTTCAAAAGTTTCAGAGCCCGAAAAAGAAAGCAGATGGCTGCACAAATGACCCCCACCTCCTTCCCCCCACCGCACCTTGTCTCATGCTCTGCACCTGTTGTTCCTGCACACCCCTCCCTCTGCTGCCTATTCAACCAGTGTCCACCAAACCCTCTGGGGGGCTTTGAAGTGGAAGAATGTCTCAATGCTGGGCTAGTCCATGCTGCACCACGTCAGAATGAGGACTGCTGTGACACGCTCACAAAGAGGCGAGCGCTAGTCACGTTTATGGTCCGCTCTCTTCTTATTTTGTGACCCCAATCCGAACAAACGTCTGACAACAAACAAGACACCGCGTTGATGAGATAACAACAGCAAAGAGAGGAAAATTATGACAATTAGAAGAACAAGAGGCACTGAATGGGCCCTTGCAACCCTGTATGAATCCCCGAAAGGATCAAACTGATGCCATGCTCCGCCCATATTTGATGGAATTAGCAATTTAGCGTCACCCATCTGTCTAGAATGCCTGCTTCCCACTGGGGCTCCTTTGGACGAGTTTCCTAGTAGGAGTATGTGTTTCAAATGAGATCATGAGGTGCATCAACGTACAGTACAATATATATGTAGCATAAAAGCTACTCAACAAAACTGATTTGCTCACATATATACTGACTTGCCGCATTGGATGAGCACATAATTTCTGATACATATTATTTATATATGATGTGTGACAATGTGTATTGCTGCTGGTAACGCTGTGAATTTCTCCACTGTGGGATAAATAAAGGTGTATCTTTTTAGTTTCTGCCTCATACTGCACTTAAAGTTGTGTTCCTAAATCCTAAACGACTATATTAGACATTTTGAATAGATTTTTAAAATGTAATTTACTGGGAAAAAGCATTTTACAAAATAAATGCACTTAATCCTAAACAGCTATATTAGATTTTTTTTTTTTAATGGAAAAAGCGTTTTACAAAATAAATGAAGACAAAGTACTTTTTACTTTTTTTTTTTTTTTTTGCTGATCCGTAAAACGATCCGATCTATGACTGACTTTTGTGATCCGTTGCACCACTACTGCTTTAACAATAAGTGTAGGGATGCACAATAATGCTATTTTCAACGGATACCGATAAACCAATAATTTAGAAAGTGCCAATGTCGATAACCGATAAGTCAGCAGATAATTATTTGCGGTCAGGCCTCCTGCCTCTTCTCTATGAGCCCTGCCCCTTTTTTCTTCCCCTGTGTGTATGTGCTGCTTGTCAAGGTGACAACTGGTAACTCATTTTGAAATAAAAATGCAACAAAAAACTGCGAGGGTCACATTTTGGAGAGACACAGTAAAGAAAGCCCACACTGGCGACTGCCATGTCGCCATGATGCATCTTCTGTCAACACAAGGTTGCACGCATTATGACGTCACAAATATGCAACACTAAAATAGGCGAAGTAGGGCACAACTTGAGCGACAACCACTAGAGATAGACCAACGTGGAATGTCTATTATTATTGGCGGATTTCTTTATTATCTGGTATTATCTGTGTGACGTTGAATTGGCCGATAACTACCGATAATTATTGGCCACCGACATTATCGTGCATCCCTAAATAAGTGAAACATTCTCGGCTTTGATTGATTGACATTTGACAAGAAAAAGTGACTGTGCTTCAGGCTGATATGCAAAACACAACATAGAAGAAAACTGTGGCAAAAATAGCCCCACAAGAGAGACCGCCTTTATCCTGCTTTATTTGAGGTCAATTCATTTATTCAGCATCTCACATGTTTGCTAGTTTGCCCTCGGAACAGCCTGATCACAAGGGTTGGCATTACAGGAACTAACATGATTAGAGGATGTGCTTTGCTCGCCTCCTCCTTGTGATAGTATCATGACAGCAAAACAGGAAGTAAACAGCAAAGATGCGAACGGAGGCATTTGCTTCCTCTGTGTTTGGAGATGGCTATCTGGGCCCTTTTTCTGACGGGATCAGGAAGACACACAGTATATGTATTAGGTTATGATGATGTATTCCATATACAGGTCCCAGCTATTCAACACGGCAACTCATGTGCAATGAGTAGCTGCCGGTCACACAATGAGGCACAGGCAGCCTGACTCGGTAAAACAACAATACAACAAAAGGCCTTGTGTCCATCCAGCGGCTTCAATATCCTGCTGAGGGTGCGATATGTGCTGACAACACAGGCGGGAATCCAGCTCGGGAAGCAAAATAATGTGGGACTTGCCCGCTTGCATCCCATAACTCTTTCTGTGGTTATGTTTGGAAGTGGAGTGGGTGGATTTTGTGGAGGGGCTGAGGGCCGGGGGGTCGGGTGGGGTTGGGGGGGAAGTTACTTTTTGGGAGCTGAGATGTTGCTACATTTTATTGTGCTGTTGAGGCAATAGCTACTTTAAGACAGCTTCTGTCAGTACAGACTCAGAGGGATGCATTTCACGGTTTTCCACACGCAACTCAGCGGATAATTTGGTTGCCTGATTACACATAACTATACCACTAATACCAACAATTGGTTTTATAGTATAAGAAATATGTGTTGAAAATAATTCACAGCTCCTTTCCTGGCTTTTTGCTATTCACCTCTGTTCACCCCGCCCAAGCGACCCTAGAAAAAGTGATATTGCAATATGGCGGGTGGTGAGAAAGGGGCTTTCGCCTATTTGTGTTCCTCCCGCCACTCCGTATCCTTTCTTGGCTGTGTGGGGCAGAGGAAACTTCTATCCATCAACCATTCCTAAGCCACACCCAGAAGGTCACAATAGATATTTGGTTCCACTTGCATAGATTTTGCTATGTTTAAAGCTGTCATTTAACATTCAGTCTCATTAAAAAAATGCAACAATACAATAATTATTCTATCTACTATAGACAGTATTTTGTCACACTGAGTAGAGTATTGTCGCATCCTGTTTGTACAGTATGTGTTACTGCTCCGTATTTTAATGTAGGAGTTATTTGAAGGTTTTACTGTAATTACTGCTAATTTGCTACTGTACATTGTTTAATTCCCTTTTGTTTTATTTGTTAATTTAACCCCCAAAAACAACTAGTATTGATAACTAAATAGCTTGATACAAGCACATTTTGCATCTTATTTAAAGAACTGTCCAATTTTAATTTATCATAGTTGCGTCTGGAACATATCTCCAGCAATGAACTTTGTTCCAAATTAAACAATATATTTGTCTTATCTATAACATACTGATGTTAATTAACTAAAGTTAAATGCAAACATGAAGCTTAGTTACAGTACTATATGTGGTGCTAGCATGCTTTTCCAGCTAAGCTAACAAGGCTAGCTAATTGCTTCTGATTGTAAGGTTTATACTGTGTGGGCATATTTCTTTTTAAAGACCAATTTTAATTCACAAACCTAACATGTCATTGAGCTTTTAAAGTTTTGTAATGAAACATTAAATGTTGTCTGTGCAGTTTGGTACTTTGCTTTCAGAAAACTCATTTGAAGTAAAAAAAAAAAAAATTTAAAAAGTACATATGAGATTGCAAATGACATAACTGATAGTGATAACCGTCATACCCATCCTTGCAGCCCACCTGACCGTGAAAAGTTACATACGCGGAAGGGAGTGTTTATGGTGAGATTATAAACGGGGATTCACTGTCTCCCAGATCCCCCCCCACACACACACCCACCCTTTCCCCACGAGTCTTGGGAACTGCGATCGCCTGGAATGTCGCCACCGCTGCGCTCGTTACCACTGCGGTCGGCCCTGGAATTACCAAGTTAGACTGGCCTCAGCTCACCGAAAGGAAACGGTGAGGGATGCCTGAAATCAAGCCGAGGCCTGCTGGAAACCAGCAATTAAAACTTTCCACGGAATGCTGATGCGATGGAAGAAAACCAAATGACTTTTCAGCATGCCTAAGTCCGAAGTCAAACCGAGCATCAAGGTGGGGGAGCGACAGACAAGAGAAATGGAGTGTTTGGTTACAACTTTCCTTGTGTTCACACAATGTGGAAGAAAGCTGAAACAAATTTGAGTTGTGTATGTGTGTGTGTGTGTGTGTGTGTGTGTGTTCAAAGGCTAGATTGCATTAGTTGCATTGCCAGATATCAATCTGAAGAAATTCACACCTTGGAGACTGTGTGGCTTCAACATGAAACTATTCTAGCCAGCATTCATGGCCTCGTCCTGGTCATGCACGGGGCTTGTTTACCAGCAGAGACAATGCAAAGGGTAATCAGCACCACCTGAGCTGAGTGCAGTCCATATGCTGAGCAGAACAGGCCACAGGGAAGAGATGCCCCATTGTTCTCCTCAGGCAGTGGATGGTGACACCTCATCCCATTGAGTCATCCTTTCAGAACGGACCAACAGGATGTAGATGCAGCTTTTGACCAGGGGTGAAATCTAATTGGGGGATATGGGGTGGATGGGGGACGTGTTGTCTTTAACACCGCAAGTCTGTCAACATGTGGACTGTGACGTTGATTCTGTTGCTGTGGGCACAAACAAGTGTCACAGTGGCGTTTATATGGCAAAAGACTCTATTTACAATACACATCAGCCCATTTTGCCCACTTTGAGTCTGAGAGGTCACATTTGTGAATGACAGGTCTTGAATTTGGTTTGTGTCTTTTAAATCATTATTAACATGACACTTCCAAGGCTGTATAAAGAGAAACAATAAAGTGCTATTGGTGGAAAGTCTCTATTCAGGATACAGCGCATCATAGTCCACTGGAGATGTCTATGTCTCTAATGGATGTTAAGAACTATCATCACATATCAATACTTTAACCATTGAGCAGATATAAATTATTTGTTCTGTATTGTATTTCCATATTTACATACTGTATGTTTAAAACTATTTTCTAACATTGAAAGTATCATTGAAAATGTGTAATATTATATTCTGTTGTCTTTTCCAGTGACACAATATAGCATGTACATGCATTAACTTCACTAGACTACTTGTACGAATGCTGATGTTCTACCACTACCAGATCCAAAGTTTACTTACAGTTTGCGTTGGTCTTCACGCGCTCATTGCTGGTGGATTAGCTGCGAGACTTTCTCCATAAGGGTCGCGGTCAATTGTGAGAGCAGAGCCGCTTAGGCTCGCTCTTCCAGTCCGCTCGAAATTTCCGTTTGAAGGGGGAGGAGCGCTTTGGCTTGATCAAACTAACCCGTTTAATTCGAAGTGACTATGCTATTTAGCCAATCTTGTACATTCTTGAACAATTATAGTCCACAAACAAACGTACTTGTCTTCGTGTTTACAAAATAACGGTACAGGAATTGTTGTATTGATTGTGCCTTGACCCCTCTTTGGCCTGTTTGAATGGTTCAGTCTGACTCTGCTGATTTCAGACACGCTTTAGCTTTTTGACTCATTCACGCGACTCGCGGTGACGCTTGACTGGCAAGCTTATTTGATCTTTGCTTGCGTTTTCCTATTCATGTAAATGTACTTAGTTGTAAACGTTGCCTCTTATACAATTGTTTGGGGGGGGGGGGGGGGGCACTATTATTGTAATACACTTTGTCCATTAATTCAATAAATTAAGAATTACAATTCTATTTTTCAATATTTAATTTTGATAAGAATTGATAAAGTAGATTTACAAGTACGTAGTTTACAAAATCCATCAAACACTGTAAAAATATATATTTAATTTCAGCATATAGACGTAAAACTGTGGACAGACAAAATCTGGATTTTAAATTAAGAAATAGATTTTAAATCTTAAAAAAAATATTTAGAATATCAACCTTTATTAACATGGTCATTATTAGCTTGTGTTTTAAAAACAACAACAACTTAAACATACGTACATCTCAAATGGACCAATATAAGTCAGTGGCATTTGCCCTTATTTAGCCAAAATGTCTCCAGTGCATTAACCGGACCCTTGGGTATTCTCGGGCCTGTGTGTGATGAAAAGCCTCCTCCAGATGGTCTGCTTTCTCTTCTCAGTTTGTGAAGGAATGAAAAGATCAGCTCATTAAACAAAGAGTCATATCCATGTGAAAGAGAGGTGCGGGTCCTCGGGGAGAAGAGCCACATGCAAATCGATCGCCAAACCATTTGAATGGTGTCCAATAAAACATGAGCGAGTCTGTGTTCGCCATACACTTTATTTTCACTGCACTCTGTGAACAGCAAAAGTTGTGACAGAAACCGCTCATTTTGTAACACTGACGTTAGTTTGTTTAGATGTTCCAAAACATCCTGAAAATGTCTCATGGGAGAGATGTAGCCCGCCTGCAGCTTCTTAGTAGCTGATTTGGGTTAGGCTTCAATAACATCATGACAGTACAAAAAAAAAACACTCACTCAGCAGACACAAGACAACTGCAAAGAATACTTGAACGTACGGTAAAATGAGTGCCGGATTGTGTTTCTTGGAATAAGTGACTTACTGTTCAAAGTCGGACACAAGACACAATTTGAAACCCAGCGAATAACATGCAGTAATGGGGGTTTATTGGCGGGGACCTCACTGCTCGAACATCTGCGTGCGTCTCAGGTTGTCCTTCACGCGAACAAACTCTGGTATCTTCTGCTGGTTCTCCTTCTGCCGGATCTCTTCCTGTTCATACTGCAAAAGTTCAACAGAAACGTAGTTTAGTCCCTCTCCCAACGCAACATGACTATTACATTAAACAGACTATGTTGTAATGGTCACACTTAAAAGTTAATTAACATCCCTGGCACAAACTTTTTTTAAATGGCGCTCTTACTTGGTGAAATGAAGCTCTCCGCCCATTGAAAAGCAAGTTTGAAATAACACGTCCACTTTGTTTCACCTTATGATTGTGTGTTACTTTGAGTTTAACTTTCACATAAAATCTCAGTGAAATATATTTATGTTTGTGGTCGTACTGTGCCAAAATGTTGAAAAACTCAAGGGGGATGAATACTTTTGCAAGGTGCAGATACTTTTACAGCTTAATGGTGCGCAAAGTGTACCTGTGGTGGTCAGAATGAGAAATAAATATGGGTTATGGTTATGATTTGGTGTCTCACTCAATCGTAAACTAATGGGTGCGAGCGATGGGTGCGAGCGACGGCCTGTCAATGACGTGATGTCACATCCGCTCCAAACAAGGCGACGACTATTAAAATTAAAGAGCCAAACTACTTTGGCAAATACAAGACTAGACACGACAATGGGAACAAAAAATATTTGTCAAACTATATGCTCCGTTTCCCCATCAATACCTCGAAATATTGCTCAGGAGGTACACTTTAATGAGGAAAACGCTTTTGCCCATAGACTGTTTTCTCACAGTCCCGTTTGCACCCTCTTGGTCCAAGCTCGTGTTCTGATCATTTCATCTTTCTCTTCCTAACTGCCATTGTTTTGCCATTGTGTTATTGGCAATCCAGCATTAAGGGCCTATTTTTTTTTTTACTTTTCACTTTCATATTGTGGACACCTTCCAAGAAAATAGCAAGTTCCAAGTGGATGGTGAAAAATGACTAATGACTAAGAAGAATGGACAGAAAATATTAACATTATATAATAATATTCTTTACAATTTTGTTCCATGTACTACCATAGTCTTAACACGGCATTCTGACTAATGTTGTGTTTGTGCAATATGAATCAAGCAGCAAAATCCACTTCAGAAAACAGGTGAGCCATGATTGGTTGTTACCTGAGTCCTGAGCAACTGTGATGTCATATTTAGTCGAGAGCCAGTGGCAAAACGTCCGCCCCGAAATGCAAAAAACAAGTGGGATTTGCTGCTTAACTCATATTCCACAATACAATATTACTCAGAATAATGTGTTTAGACTAGTGGGGGTGCATAAAATGTATTAGCCTATTATACACCTGACTTCTTCTTATGATGAGTAAAGTGATGGTCACAATTAGCCTGGCAAGCCAAAACCACTTTCTTTCTGCAAGAAAGAAATGGGTCTGGACTGTGGCTCGGCTTGGTTTGAACTGATCTTTGCAATCAGATTTATTTATTTGCTCTGATGTACTCTTCATAAGCAATGTCACTCTTCTGCAGCAGAACTCCATCCTCATAACATTCAAAATGGCCCATCATTAAACTCAGTTTTATATGACCAGTAACACATAGTCATTAAAACCCCAGCAGCTGATGGTACTGGAAGCATCTATTTCCAAAGAAGACATGTCGCCTTCCACAAGTTCCACAAGTCAAATTCACCCTAGAAGAATGTTGGTCCATTTTATGACCTTTTTTTTTGACAGTAGTTTTAAGGGTGTACTTACTTCTGTGTTGTCACTGCTTGTGGAGTTATTTGCATGCAATTTAGGTATGTGCACATGAGGGCTGTTTCATGAATGTAAACACAGTTGTATGTGATATGTGAACTTGAAATCCGATGTAAACATTACATTGGAATTGGGCATTTAGGCCTGTAGTGTAAGTTCATCCTGTGACCGGTCCTGCAGTGAGTAGTCATCCAATTAAAAACGTTGCTCAGCGTTGCAGATCCGGCCATCTCATAGTTTCTACCCCTATACTACCCGTCAGTTTTATTATTCCAATTTTATTTTGCAAAGTTCCTGTGGTGTGAAGACACCAGGTTCTTAAAGGGGAAGTCAACCCCCCAAAATTTCTTGACAATATGTTCTATGCAGCCCCACTAGTCTAAATATGGAATTCTGGTTAACATTGCGTTAGTGTAATATGAGTTATGAAGCAAAATCCAGCCGTTTTTTATCCATCTCAGGGGGCGGCCGTTTTGCCATTTGCTGTTGAGTGAAAATGACATAATAGTTGCTTAGGTCTCAGGTAACAACCAATTACAGCTTCAGAAAACAGGTGAGCTGCGATTAGTCGTTGCCTAAGCAACTATGATGTCATCTTTAGTCGACAGCAAGTAGCAAAATGGCCGCGTCCCGGAGATGGATAAAAACGGCTGGATTTTGCTGCTTAACTCATATTCCACAAATGTAATATCAATCAGAATGTCATGTTTAGACTAGTGAGGTCACATATAACAAAATTATTGTCAAGAAATATTTAAGGTCGACTTCCTCATTAATAGGCCATACACTCAGACCCTTGAATCTTGGAAACAAACAAAAAAAATATTTTCCTTCAACCTCTCTGGATAATGGGCGCCATTTAATCACCCCCCCCCACCCCTTACAATAATAATAAACACATTCTTCTTCTTTTTTAAAAGTGCAATATTTCCAAAAGTAAAAGGGTCCTATTTTCGTTCCCAGTGCAAGTCTAGTGCCAAATGCAGCCTAACTGTCTGCATGAGTGGAGTTTTCTTTCTTTGGGTATTTCCGTAGACAGGCGTTATAGGTTGGCCGACTCCTGGCCAATGATAGTGGAATCCCTCATTAGCATTAAAATTAAGGCGGTCTAGAGCGCATGTCGTGCTTGAAATTGCGGAAGCAAATTGACTCTCGCTGGGCTCGGAGAGATGAAATTGGCGTGTGCAAAGTGTGTTTATACAGACAAACTGCAAGATCAACCCTTGCATAATGTGGTCGGTTGTGCTTGTGACGAGGAGAATTGGAGAATGCTTGCACCTTGCAAGTTTACTGATCAAAATTGGATGCTCTCCGCTTATCACAGTTCCAGCCAGACGTCTGTGAAAAGTGTAATCGGTCACCCAAGCACATTATTCTGGTGTTAAACGCGTGAGCCGTGTCAATCTTAGGTTAGCTTGAAGATTTAGGGACGATTCAAATCAAGCTTAGCAATTAGCATGACTTCTTGGTCTTTCCTCGTCATTCCTTTGGGAGAACAATACTTGTCAGAAGTGTAGCTTATTCGCCGCCATTAAAGCAATGACCTAGGAGCGACTCCGCAACATGTTTAGCCGCAGCAATAACTAGCCGAAGCTGGTTGCTAGCTAGCGGTTTACTGTAAAAGTCCACCAAAATTGGACTCGGAAATCACTCCGCCACCCCCTCTACTATTGGAGATTGGTTGGTTCCGCAGCACATACGCAATGAATACGTTTGCTGATGAGACGTTGCTAAGTGTGGTGAGAAAAGGCCTAAGGGGAGTGTTTTTGTATAATTTTTTCTCTGATGCATTCCCGACCTCTCGCAGCTTCTGCTGTCTCTTGCGGAGCTCCGTCTCCAGGTCCGAAGGCCGCTGCTGAGCCATCTGCTGCTCCCTGTGTAGCTCCAGTCGCCGTTGCTCCAGCACTCGCTTCAGTTCCGGCTTCTCCTCCAGCACAAGGCCCCTGCAGGTAGAGTCACAGCTGGGCACAAATTGCGACAGCAACTGGTCACGCTTGGCCTTGCCTTGCGTACGTACCGCTTGTGACTGAGCAGCAGCTCCCGGTGCAAGTTCTGGTAGCTTGGCGCCTCCACAGAAGAGCCGTTGAGTTTCCGGGGATGAGTATCACTGCTGCCGTCCAATGTGCACATGAGTGTCTGCGTGGGACTGAGTGACGCGTCTGAAAAAGTTCAACATGTTTGTATCACTTCATGGACCACATTTACACCCTTCAACTTTAAAATCAAAACACATTTGACGAACATTTTTGCATAACGACAGCTGTCAAACGCTTTAAAAAAAATCTGATTAATCACATCTTAGAATTTTGATTAATCAGTTAATTAAAAAGGCTTTTTATCAAAAAAATGTTGCCCGCCACATTTGAAGAGCACCTGTTATGTGTTAATTATTTCTACATTTATTGTTATGAGGACGTCTTCAAAAATTTTTGATCCACTGCACACTCTCTCATCCTCCCCTTTTGCTAATCAGTTAACTACTTGCATAATTTAAAATGGGGAAAAAAAAGACTCCAATATGTTGACATGAACAAATGAATGTCATACGCAAACATTTACTAAATGCTTTACTTTAACACGTGTTTATTGCTGAAACACAACTTGTGCTACCTTTATCATCATACCATCCGCTGTCGAGCTAATACATGATTAATGTGATAATTTTTTTGTGATTAAACAATGAGTTAACGTTGTAACATTGATAGCACTAATATCAACATACAGTGAGCAGCCACACAAAATTAATATTACTCCAAAAATTATTTTGTTCGAATTAAGCCTCTTCAGTTATTTACTTTAAAATAAATAAATGAATACAAAATTAAACCGGCAACACATTTGGGAAAAAAAATCCATCACTATCAATGTGACGACAAGATAATTCTAATTATTCATCAAAAAGAGACAAAAACGTGGGGTTTTTTGATAAAAGTTATGGAGGGTTTATGTCCCCCATCTATTGTGATAATTTAATTATGAATTTATCAAGATCTGCAAATTTGAACTTATTTTTGTTATCCTGTTAAAACAATTACTTGGCGCAGTCTGTTTAACTTATGCTAATTAAGTCTGTGCTCAACTGATGGCATGAAAAGCAGAATAATCTTTAAAATTTGCCTTGGAAAAAGGTGTCTTCTGTACCTTTTTGGTGATGTCCATATTTGCTTTTCTGTGAAGGAAGAGTGTAAGAAAAAAAGTTAGATAAAAACATTCATCTTTCTTACCAGAAAAAACTGAGAGGATGGACTATAAACAGGGTTGGGGATTCCAGGTTCAGAAAGTTAAAAGCCACAGGTGCTTCTACTCAACTGGCAGGTAAACGAGATTGTCTCCACCTGTTGAGTAGAAGAACCTGTGGCTTAAGCCAAACAGTTTTAGGGTTTCTACTTTCTGGACCCGGATTCCCCAACCCTGCGTATAAATGACGTGACTATGCCGGCTTGACTGCTTTAACACTTGCATGCAAAACAAGAGTGATGTAACATCTCTGCTGGATAGTCCGAAGACTTGGAGAACGGTCCATAAAGGATGCAAGTGCAGTTAACTTCTCACAACTCATCTCATTGGGTAAAAAGTGTACAGAGGGGTTGGCGTGGCACATTGTGAGCCGGGCGGAAGCCTTGGCACTCTGATTCTCGGCTACAGAAGCGCCAGAGATGTGCAACGTCACCTCTCTGGCAGGGAAGGAGCCTGAGTTGATGAGAGAAGTCGAAAGGTTCCGACTACATAAAGACATCTTGGGCCCTGGAACCATAACTTCTTGGAGGGGCCTGAACTCTCTTCCACTAGAGTTTCCTACATTGACAGCTTTTGAAGCAGGTGTGGGCAAAACTTAGCCATTTGCATCCGTCACTATTATTAAGGTCCCACGCGATTACTGCATCACTATCTGTTACACTGATCCACTTCCAATCTCTGCTTCCAAGTAAAATGTAAGAATCCTCATTAAAAAGCAGTAGCAATAACAATGTGACCTGATTGGGTCAATGATTGTGTGATGCTTTGACCACCAAAAACCCAAACCCAAAATGTGAGTAAGAAAATGCAACCACTCACTTTGTTTGCATCGGACTCTTCCATGGTATAGAGGGCGGAGCTTGTCTCTTTTGGTCCAGTCTATTTTTTTTTCCTCTTTTAGTCCATTGTGGAAAAAAGCAAAACAAAACAATGCCACCTCCTCACATCACGTCTGCTGTCTGATTCTTCACAGCGCATTGACTCAGGCGTATTGTTGTTGACGTGGAACTTAAGTGTCACCTTGCCGGCCGCGGTAGTAGACGCTCCAATCTGATTACGCCATTCAAGATGACCTCACGGCCCACATGCGGCAAAGGATACTGGATTAGTTAATTGGCGTGGACGCAAATGCAGCTTAAATCCAATATAGCACAGCACTATTACCAGTACACTGCTCTGTTATAGAGTCCATTAATGGACGGCAAGGAACTCAAACAACTTATAGGAAAAACCTAAAATGTCTGAAAAATTTGGAGCTATGTTACAGAGTATAGTGTCTCAGAATTATTTTCAACTGACTTTCGGCAGAATAACTGTGCAATCCTACAGTGTGACATTTAACTTTAATCCAGATATATACTGTACTTTAACATACCAGCCAGCATCAAATGACTGCACCCACGAGGCCCTGCGCGCCACTGGGCAACATGGGTCCTTCTACACATGGGCTCACCATCTGTGGGAGGGGCCAAGGAGGTCGGGTGCATATGCAAGTACCCGGGAGATGAAAGCAAGGTCCGGATCACAAATCTTTTTCAGGTTCTGAAGAACTGATGTTATTAATTGTCAATGAAGATTGAGAAGATTTGATTCGGGTTTTTTTTTTTATAACTTGAACTTCTTTTTAGTGGAATACTTGATGTGGCCAAGACACACACAGACCTAATCTCCAGCGCCGCCCACATAAATTGAGTTTGAGATCCATTGGTCGGTGCATGACATCGGCAAAAAAAACTTCAAGATCTCCCCTTGCAGATGATGTGATGTGGGCAATTTGCTCATCGGTATAAAGATGTTTGCAAAACACTCCAACTCCTACTCGCTTAGGAGGCGTGCACAAGTAAATGAGCACCCGGGAAGCTAGCTAGGGAGCTTGCTAGCTAGCACCTGGGGCTAACGGCAAACTGTGGCAGGGTTTTTACTTTCTGGACTTGGATTTGCCACCTCTGCAGAGTCTGTACAGTAATAAAGATTTCATGATTAATGAGTTCATTACAAATATATTGATCTAAGTAGGACATTTAGTTGTAAAGGTTGACAAAATCAAAGCTACAAGGAATTGAGGTCCAACTTTGAGGTATCACTGTATAATGTAGCTGTTACAGTGAAGCCATAGACAGATGGTGCCCACCTTTGACATTGCATCAGGTGTCCGCCAGGGTGACTTGGAGTCCCTCAACATGACTGTTGCCTCAATGACAACCAGCGAAGCAGCAGCATGTGCGCGTGTCTAGCCAAGGTCAGCTGTACATGGACAGTGAGATCCACAAATCCGTCCAGCCTTGTTCGCTCTTATCCAGAGTTCCACAGGTTTATTTCCAGATTGTTCAGGTCTGAGTACCTGCATACAAGACATCTAAATAACTTTGACTGTACACTTACAGTACATGTTAACAATTTCCTCCTACAACAGCCTCAATATAGAGAGTGAAATTGTACCCAAATTGTTTGGTTGAAGTCACAGAGACTCTTTGTCACATATAGTACACTTGTAGACACACCTCAGGTGCATTTTTTCAAAATCAAATAAGATGTTTGTCATTTATTTTGTGAGATATTAATATAACCGATTTGTATATATTTTTTTGCTATTTGTGGGAGATAGGGGCCAAGCCCTACCCTTGGGATGAGCTGGCAAAAGTAGTCACATACTATCTGAGGCACCTTTCAAAAATCTCACAATTATTAATTATTAACTCCAAGGGACCACTAATGGTTATAATAGTGTTGAAATAATTAATGAAATGAAATAGGCAGGGTCCTCGAGGGTGCTTGGAAGTTCGCCCAACCAGTTTATATGTGTTTTCTGGATTGGGCTTTTGACTGTGTCGTACTGTCCTTCTGGTTGTCCTTGTAGGGAGTGTTTCCCGAGTACTCCCTGATATAGGTTGCACCGTCTGTGTGTTATTATTATTATTATTATTATTATTATTATTATTATTATTATTATTATTATTATTATTACTATTATTATTATTATTATTATTATCCATCCATTTTCTTAACCGCTTGTCCTCACAAGGGTCGAGTTTCCATTGCTTATACTTCTTTATTTTCTTTTTTTTAACTTAAGAATCAGTACTTCTATTTGTAGAGACTGTGAATACTTCTGACACATCTTCCACCACGACTGCTAGTGGAAGAAGGACGTTCCAAAACATCCTCAGACAGACTTGTAGGAGTTGTTTTTGAACCCCCCCCTACACACCCCCTGATTTGTAGGAGTAGGCTCATTGGTAACAGCACTAACCTGTCCCTGGCTGACTAGCTAACAGCCAAACACTGTTGATAAATTACTATCACAAGAATGATAAGATTATTTGACTTGACCAGTAACGTTATTATAATGAGCTAACCAACCTTAATTCAGGACGGAAACAGTCATACTTTGAAGGTCGTCATGCCACGAGACAGGGCGCTTGAAAGAATCTAATGCTTAATACACTTGTTTGATCTAAATATAGCGTCCTCTCCTGGATAGAGTCTATACTGGTTTCAGTATCCTTGCATTGTCCTGAGCTTCTCCGAAACTCCTATACTCCAGAACTGACTTAATTTGACCTTTCTGTTGTTGAAGTATCTCCATGGTTACCAGCCCAGTCTGACGTAAGACGACACGAGCTACGCTAGCGTGGTAATTTGACAAAGATTCAAATGTTTTATTTAGTGTGATAGCTAGACATCTGAACTAAATGTTGTATTCAGGCAAACGTCCTTATGTCAATTTGCATAAATAAATGGCATTTATGTCTTACCATTTGTTTCTTTAAGCCAAGTGTTTATTACAGTATTTTTATTTAGTTTTGCTCTTTTTAATTGATATATTTCGGAGATGTGTACGTTTGTCTCGTATTGGTTTAGTAATAATAATAATAATATGGGAGGGCACCTGGGCGGTGTGTTTTCCCATGATGCAACGCGAACCTATGTATTCCTCCCGGAAGCGGTAGTCGACGGCACAGTTTGAATGGCGCGTGAGAACGGATGCGTGATGTGTGCGTGTTTGTGGCTTCGCCTGAGTGCGAGTATGTGCGTGAATGCCGAATGCGTGTGATTTTTATTCAAAACCTACACACTGATCTTATTTGATCTGGTCGGAGTTGTGGCCCGACTTTGACCGGAAATGATAGGAAAACCCGCTCGCTTAGCCTCCGTGGCAATGGGCTACAAGCTCGAGTTCTACCTTCAGGGCCTCCACGCTTTCAAGTTGTGGTCAGAGGTGATGAATTGATCAGATATACTAGTTCGGAGTGCGTTTGGTTTCTTTCCAAACTCCACGACGGACAATGAGTAAAGAAGCGATTCTGATCTAACCACAACGAAAGTAATGAAATCAAACTTATAACTAATGCGTACTAGTATGTCTGTAATCATCGGCATTGTTCTTTCTTTTTAAGCTGTTATTTATACCTTGCGTTTTTATTTAGTATGGCATTGTCGCTAAGATTAATAAAACCATGACAAAATTAAGAGTATAGGCAGCATAGCTAAGCTAGCTGAGAGGTAGCTTATTGTGATTGCGTGAATGTGTCGAAAAGAGCCGAGCACAAACGTGCTTCGGCTTCAAGATAGTAAACAGAGTTTAGGATAATAGGTACTGTATAATCAAATGTATTTGTAACAACTGTAATAATTAATAAACATAACTAGATCATTTCTCTCCGTTGTTTTTTCCGTCGTGAACGTCTAGCGCCACATGTTGGACTGGGATATGTACTTCCAAGTTTGTAAAATGGGTGCAATTTCCAGGGGTACAAAAAAAGCAGTAAATATTCAGTTACAGAAATGTAGCTGCAAGTTATTTAGACACACACCAAAAATATGAATTCGACACACATTTTTCATGAGCTGGACTCAAATATCTATAACTTTTTTTCTACCTACACAAAAGGCCATTTCCCTCAAATACTATTCACAAATCTGTGTTACAGTGCATTTCTCCTATGTTGGGCTAATTCATCCCATTTCACAGGTGTGACATAATTATTGCATAGGGGTGCCTTAGTGGCCGCAATAAAAGAATAATGTGCTGTTTTGTTTTATTGTGGGGGTCTGGGGTATCTGGTGTGACAATTTGCTCCACACTGTGCCACACATTTCATTCACATGGAGTTAAACAGGTTGTCTGCGAAGAAAACACTTCTCCATCGTGCCAGACGCAATCGAATGTGATCATTCGCCACCTCAAGTCGGTTACAACAACAAACTGCAGTCCGGTCCAGATCCTGATGAGGATGTGGAATTCTTTGGTTATGCTTATGCAAACAGATTGTTGCAGTAGCTGTCGGGATGGCAGGTCTCAGGCGATCTTGGAGAGGAACATGCTGGATGTGGAGGCCCTGGGCTGGTGTGGTTACATGTGGTCTGCTCTGCAATGTTATGGTTAGGATTAGGCTGGTAATGCCAATAACAGCTTCAAATTATGTTTAGGATGAAGCTGGAAATGCCGATAGCAGTCTATCAACGATGGTAAAACAAAATGAAAACTTCCTGTATAGACACAGAAGGGGGTTAGCAAAGCAAGAAAAAACGCCCGGTGCATGACTTGGTCCGGCGATTGACATCAGAGCCACTCATGGCAAACTAGCATTAGCAGAAGAGTTGTCAATCATGGCAAAATACTGCCATAAAACTACATTTCAGAGTGGCCTTATATTGTGGCCATCTTAAGGCACACCTGTGCAATAATCATGCTTTCTAATCGTCACCTTGATCTGATATGCCACACGTGTGAGGTGGGATGGATTATATTGACAAAGGAGAAACGCTCACAAACAGATTTAGATAGATTTGTGAACAATATTTGAGGGAAATTGCCTTTTGTGTATGTAGCAAAAGTTTGAGATCTTGATACCAGCTCACGAAAAAATGGGAGCAATAACAAAAGTGTTGCGTTTCTCCCCCCAGTGTATGCATACGATAGGCCTATAAAAAAAATAAACGTATCCCTTTTAGGAAGTGAGTTAAAAAAATACAAAAGGAATGCATTAAGGCTGTTTCAAAGCGCTATACTGTATAAATAAAGATGATTTATAATCACACTGTTGTTGGAATATAAATACTGTCATCTAGTGGTAAAAGGTTGTTTTTTTTGCACACTGACAACGACCACGAATGCTCATATAGGACGTTACACCACTTAGAACACCAATCTAAATAAATAAAATAACAACACATTTATCATCAACATATTTGTAAGACACGAAGTTGAATTCATGTGAGAAAAATATACTGGCACACTGCAACTACATTGTGGGTGTTCACGTGCTAAAAGCAAAATATAATTTTGCTGTTGATATTTCAAGGTATGCATGTTTTTGCTTACGAACCGCAACAGATGTTATTAAATTGTGTAACTCCTCCATTCAATGTGTTCGTTTATTTGATGTAGCTCTCGTATTACGTGTGTCATTACGTAATAACATGCCTGGCCCTTTAAGCGAACCTTGAACCCTTGAAAGAAGTGTGGCCATTCATAAAAACAGAAGAGGGGGGAACCTAAGAGCGCTCCATTACCTGATTGGTTGTGTTTGACTGACACATTTGGATGCCAATGGAAAAGGAGCACCGGGATCAGCTCACAGCGAGCGCGGAGGGGTCTCAATTGAGAAAAATCTGCATCGCGTTTTTATTCGAAGCTCTGCGGGGAATGTAGGTGTAGAAACCCAGGTCGAGTTTAATTTTGACACGGTTGAACAACTTCGTTTGACAGGTGAGACGTGCGGTATATCATTTTTGTATTTTTTTATTTTGCAATCGCGCCTTGTTCCTTCGTTGAATCAGATGCGTGTAAAGTCGTTCGCCATTTTCTGACGGAGTGACTACAGTGCGTCCATTAAAAAAAAATAAAAAATCTGTCACCACAGCGCGACCGTCTTTGTGACCGTCTTTTCTCCGGAATGCTTTGTGTCAAACCTTCGACACGCGCGTGTGTGTGTAAATAATTACTAAATAATGGCGAGCTGCACCAGCTCCATCATTCACTTATGCCAGGATCAAGTTTCACTTCATTGTGAAAAACAACACGCCCCGGCCCCTCGCCGCATCAACTTCATTCGCACTTTTGTTTATTACTGCAGGAATGTTATGGCTCCAGCATGACTCAATATTCACGTAACAATAAGAAAATGCTACAGGTATAGGATGCACAATGGACAATGTAGACACCCAGAAAACTATTGTAAGCAATCTCTCCCATGTGTATTGATTCCAGGGTGACGACTTTTGCAACATGGACTGCTTTTATGACCAACAGGTCCCCTTTGTGGTACCGGAGAATGTGAGTTTGGAGCACAAGTTGCTATTTTGTTGTCTATGAATTAAAAGATGCCAATTGATGCCGACATCTTGCCGTTTGTGCACAGACATGTCAATCAGAGGGAAAAGAGCCATGTCTGAATGACAGGAAAAGGAAGTTCATGGATGCTGGCTTGGATCAAGACACAGAGGGTATGGCTATCATGTTTTACTTACATCCCCAAAAATCTAAAGCTGTGAGAATTGTGGGGTAAAATACTTTGATAGGTGTATGCATGTCTACAGATACAATTGTATTTCTGGGTTTCAGAACTTTTCCAAGATCTCAGCCAGCTTCAGGAAATCTGGATAGCAGAAGGTACAGTACAAGGCATTATGGGACATGTAAGCATTGACTTGCTGGTGCATTAGGATGTAGCGTCTGATGTTTTGCTTCCTTTTCTGCTTCCTGCCTCCACAGCTCAGGCTCCTGATGATGAACAGTTTGTCCCGGATTTCCAGTCCAGTAACTGTGAGTAGATCATTAAAGCTAGACCGAGCTTTACATGCAGTACCGGTACATACAACTCATTCAAGGTTAGGGAGATATTATGTATTTACTCCACAATTCAAGTCTTAACATGTCTGGGTGATGCTTTTGTAAAAATACCCTAATGATAAAAATCTTCTCTTGCTGAAATGACCCAATTTTGTTGGGTGGGAAAGAGAGAAATATAGCCCTTTTAGACCATCTACTGATTGATAGTGGTAATTTGACAAAAGGAAAAATACAATGAAGAAAGCAAAAGTACCATTTATTTGTGGTGTTTGCAGCAATGTTTCAAGCGCCGCCATTCAGCAAAGTGAAGCGAGAGCCCATCCCATCTAAAGATCTGTCCCCCTGCAGGACACGCCACACAGACGTGTGCCTTTACAGCGACAGGTAGGGCGCCTTCCTAGAAGACGACTTGGGAATGAAGAGGGAAGAGGGTTTTTTTTTCAAATGTAATCTTTCGCTGCACAGTGCCTGTGACAGGAAGCCAGTCGAGTTGACGTGTTCCACTGCACCCGTCACTGCTGTGCCCCAACAGCGGCAGCTCGCTAATAGTCCCACCAGGCAGGTGTCCAGCTGCCCCACCCACCATATGCCACAGGGCAATCAAAGCCATCAGTTTGTGTTGCCACATCCTCTCATTGGCTGCCTCGCTGCAGCTTTCAGTTCAGAGCGGAGGTGAGTGCATATACAAAAAAAAAAAAAGCCCATAATGTCCCCACTAAATGTTTAGCAAGTCAAATCACACAATCAAATTCTAGTGATGAAATAAAATGTTTTTTTCATACATTAGATCATAAAACAAGAAGGTCGCACCTAACAGTATGAAATCTTGCCATATCTGTAAGGCTGATTTAGTCATGTCAACAAAGTAAGAGCAACAGAACTGACATTAAGACAAGTTGTTCTAATGGACACTATGTAGTGTTGTATGAAATGCTTGGTTTTGTTCACTTTACTATCAAATGAAAGGGATGGTACAAAAATTCACTACAATAAATCACCTTTTATGAAAATTTTAACTAAATTATAATTTACAAAGTACCGGTAGGCTCCTACAGATACATTGATGAGTGGCATAAAAAATATATTTGCACATTAGTCACTTAACACTCAGTATTAGCATATAACATCAACGCTCATGGTAGTTAATATTTGGCAGCTGAATTAGCATGTTTACATTAAAAAAAATAAAAAATGTTTACATTTAAATACGAGTTGCTGAACTTAATATTTAAGTTATATTTATGTCATTCTATTAGAAGCAAAATGATGTTAGATTTGTGTTTTATATGTCAACTGCAAGCAATGTACTGCACTTGTAAACAACAAAATATGTGAGCTTGTTGACATGGTGGATAAGGACAGTGTGGACATTTTTGGCAAATGATTGCCTTTTATTAGCACCTAGTCTAGTGGATCTTCATTTAGCAACAAGATTCAGTTAGAGAGTTGACTGTAGTTTGAATTACTGAAAAATTTAATTAAAGTTAAAACACTGTATGATTAAAAACAAAACTACAAAACGTAGGTGTAAATACAAACAAAATACATTTCCACTGTTTTAGCCTGCACAGAAGGCAGACACAGTGCTGGTCATAATTTCACTGAAAACATCACAGGGTCTCTTAAAGGGGCAGTTGCAAAAAAAAAAAGACAGGGTGGACAGCAATTTTAGAGACAAATGGAAAATGTTCAATATGATTGTGAGAATAGAAAATACACAATCAAAAGACTTGTTTTCTCAAATAACTTCTGGACAGTAAAACCATCTGCGGAACATGCCAAAATCACATTATGTCCAATGAAAATAAAGCATCTTAATATTTTTTTTAAAAAAGTTGCTTGATTGTATAAGTTCATATTTGATGGGCAACTTAACGGGCAGTCCAGAGAACCAACTATTTGTATGCAAGAAAAATCATCTTAAGCGTGAAGACAATCAGTACTGGGACACTGGAACGACCTCATGGGCGTTCAACTCTACAGTAGAGGTTGCACTGTATTTACCGGAAATCTGCAAATGTCCTCTCAGGTTTCAGCGGCAGATGTCAGAACCATGTTTGTCCTTTCTACCGGCAAAGAAAACTGCCAACGTGTCCTACCCTCACTCAAGTAACACGGGCCCGCCATTGTATCAGCGGCACCTGTCCGAGCCTCTGGTTCCAGTCGGTGGTGGAGGCATTTGCAAACAGGAGATGGTGGATTCGCGTTACCCGGAGGCAATGGCGGGCTTCAGCCACATCACTGTCAAACAAGAGCCAAGGGACTTCAGCTTTGACACAGGTGTGTAGTCAACTGGATAGCTACATGTCCATTTTGACTTAGCAGTTTTGTACAGTCAAGATAAAAGTCACCTTTCACGTTTGTGTCTTGTAGAGGTTCAAACCTGCCAGTCGTCATTCTTTGGCAAAACATCAGTCTTGTACCCGCATGGTGGCACAGGTGAGTGCGGGTCTGTTTTCCTCCTCGCTCATGCTTCAATGTGGACTTCATCTCATTCTCCACTGGCAGGTTTTGTTGGTGACGCCGAAGCACGCTTCTACTACGATGACGCGTGTGTTGTGCCGGACAGACTGGAGGGTAAGAGCAAAGACTTGACAAATGACCTATGATTCTGAACAGAATTTTATAAATGTGGTGTTAGGGGAGGTATCCAAAGATAATGCCAAATAATTTGTTTCATTAAAAAAAATAAAAAAAATCAATCAGAGTCTCTAAATTTTGAAATTATATTTAAGTGCATATTTAAGTACGCAGGAGATTTGCGCACCAGTGATTCTGACTAACTTTGTTCTTTACGTAAAGGTAAAATAAAGCAGGATAGTTTGCCTTATCAGCGCCGTGGCTCCCTGCAGCTGTGGCAGTTCCTGCTCACGCTGCTGGATAACCCGGCCAACGCGCATCTGATTGTGTGGACGGGGCATAATATGGAGTTTAAACTCATTGACTCTGAAGAGGTTAGTTATCGCGCATGGCACCGAATTCCAACAGCAGTAGTTTTCATGTAATCTTCTCCCAATCCAGGTGGCCCGGCTATGGGGCATCCAGAAGAACCGACCTGCTATGAACTATGACAAGCTGAGCCGCTCGCTGAGATACTACTATGAGAAGGGCATCATGCAGAAGGTAAACGCGAAATGGGAAATGGCACCGAGCCAGACGTCAACGCTGAGCGCTCAGCTTCTCTCCTCTGATTGGTTCCTCTTGCAGGTTGCTGGGGAGAGATATGTCTACAGGTTTGTGTGCAATCCCGAGGCTCTCTTCTCCTTGGCATTCCCAGACAAACACAGGCCCAGTCTAAAGCCCGACCCCGACGCCCTCCCACTCGAGGAGGATGGCCTGACTCTGCCCACATACGAGGAGGAAGGTCCTTACTTGGCGGATGGAGGCGAGCAGTGCATTCAGGGACTGGGCTTCCCCGAAAGCTGCCTGTACTAGGCCACAGTCTACTCGAGATCATGGTGATATGGGATTTTTTGGCATTTGAAATCTAAGAAACACCTTGGAACGATCTGGTATGTTTTAGCCTACATAACCCCCGAAAGTGTTTCACTCCTCCAATCAAAGAAGACACGCACTGTCCAGGATTGAATCACAGCTCCTCAACCTGCCTGTAAGGGACATGCTCGTATTTTTCTGGCGTGCTCGTCCTCTTATATATTTGTATATTGAAATATTGTTTCAGTTTGAAAGCTAATATTTTTGCCCTAATATGAACTTGTAGACTTTTCAGTAGAGCTCTTTTTGACAAAAAGTATACGCCATATTTTTGATTCACTATCACTTTGATGGTGCTAAGCATGAGAATTTCTTACAATCTCTTCAATGTGTCCAGGTAATTTTCAGCATTTGTTGAATAGTGTAGCTTCAGTGTGTAGAAATGCATTACAGTCGAACCCCCCCCCCCCATTCGATTCGGCACTTGCCTGTTTGCATATTTGCAGATAAAAAAAACAACAACAATTTTGAAATAAAGACTTTCAAAATATATTTTTGTGTGTTGGTTTTGGGGGGAGTCCATTTTTTTGTTTGGAAATGTATATATTGAATGTTTATCAGTGTTTTATGAAGATATATTTTATTAAACTTTTCTTTGTTTTTCCCCCCAATGCATTTCAATGAGCATAATTTATATGCAGATTTTCACTATTTGCACGCCGGCCCGGTTCCTATCCCCTGCTGACAGCGGGGGCCGACTGTATAATTATTCTGTATATGTTTGTAAAAGGCTGTGAGTTGCACAATTTCACTTAATGTGTCGGTGGCAGAGCAATGTCCTTCTTTTGTTGTGAGATCACTGCAGGAGAGGATTGGCCTTCACATGCTGTATATGTGCCTTCCTTTAATCAATAAAATAATTCTACTCATTTTATTTGTTTCAATAATCTTCTTCTTCTTAATAATCATAATTTAAAAAAAAACTATTTTTCATTTATTGATTAATAATGTCTCTTCATACATACAACAACTTTAATATCATATTTACAGAACTATAAAGTATTTCTCCCCATCTTTTGTGTACAGTACACTGCAATACATTATATGAATTACAGCTACTGTACCTACTTTTCAGTAGCTTACTGACCTCTGGTGGTCAGATATTATAAAACAAGCTAAATGAGCAAGGCCTCAGTCAGATAATGAGCCATCCTGTCTGTCACACTCACACTACCGCAAGTTTCAACCACCTCTATGTACTTCTGTGGAGCAGATTAGGCAAACTATTGTGCAAATTGTGATACAAGCATGGCATTTGGCATGAATGAAAAACAAATATGGCAGCCATTTTCCAAGATGGCCCCCAAACAGCCCTGTGTTATGCTGTTTTACTTAAAAATTGTAACGTAAGTTGTGATATAAAAAAAAGAAATAAAATCGGCAGGAGAGTTCCTTGTAGGTCAGTTTTTCCAAAGAAGCACTACAGTGTTGAAAAAAAAATTCAACATGGCAGCCATTTTCAAAAAATGGCCACCAAACAGATCTCTGTTTTGAGCATGCTTTTGCTAAAAAACAATAGTGCAAATAGAAATAACATGAAATTTGTCCGGAGTGATCCTAAAAGGTCACTTTTTCAGGAAAAAATCAATATTGGTCACAAGTAATGAAGGCTTTATTTGATTACTTTATTAAGTGTAATCTTTTGCGTGTTCAAATAAATCAGAATTGAGACCTCATGAAGAAGTTTCCTTTGCAAGGATTTATTAAGAGCTCTTAAGACACAGGAAAAAAGCTTACATTCGAAAAGTGATGTTTAGCTCCCAGTGTGTAGAATATGGAAACACCCAGTATCTTTATACTCGTAGAAAAGGTTCTCTCCGCCTCTTAAATTTGACAAAGAGATAGTGTTTAAAATAAGCAGGCACAAGATACTGACATGTCCATCTCAGCTCCCCACCAGCTTCGGAGAAATGATGTAGACAGGCTTTGACCTTGGACCTTCAGTTTTTATGACCAAATGACTAATGACATGAGACTTTGACAACTTTTAAAACATACACATTCTTATCTCAAGAGATGGTGGGGAGTAAGAAGTTCAAATGTAGTTCACAAAATCATTATCACAGTGTTATTCATTTAACTACACATAGTTATATCACATCTATATACCTATAACTAAATTCAAAAACAGTAAAACTATAAATTGAAAATGTTAAATGTCAACAGTAACCAAAATCCCTCATGGCTAATTCCCCCCCTTTTCTTTCTTTTTAAAATTTTTTTTGGTCAATATGATTTGGTTCAGCCAATCTTCTGCCCCTAATGGGCTGCATTTTGGCTATTGCCAGGATAGTAAAGAGGATGTGAGCTCTTAGCACCTACAAAATATCCCAATAGAGGTCCAGACGTTGACGTCACACATCTCAAAATGGGTGTTAGCGCAACAATTTTGGCAGCATAGAAAACATGTCTGCCACTTTGAGTAAATGGCAAACACCGCACTTTAACAATGATTGACAGCTGTTGTGGACCAGCTGCCACAAGGAGAAGAGGCACACACAAAAGGTATAGAACATTCTCCAGACTACAAAAAGAAGAACCAATGTGTAGCCAATGGATTACAGGAGCCATAAAAAGGGTGAACAACAAGGCGGAGGATTAGAGTCAATTACTGAATCAGTTAGTCGTGTAGATGTAGCTCAATTGTATAGTTATTCAATGAAGGTGAAAGACGTGATGGGGCACTTTGCACACGGTGGCCGAATCAGCAGATGCTAACTGTTACCACACGCAAAATGTGGGGGAAATAATCTGCTTCGTTCGTTTGTGCTGCTGCGGTTTAATAGATATTACACAGTTGAATTTAATAATTTACCATAAAGGCTTTTTACGGCATAAACGATGACAAATTAGTGGATGCAAAATTGTTTACGTACCTAAATAACACTGTCTTGACTTTTGTGAAACTGCTAACTTCGATGGCATTTTGACCACACATAAAGGGAAAATAATCCAGATTGTACAAACTTGTAAAGCCTTTGTATTATCAGATTTGCCAGCACTCCACGTGAGCAGCGTAGTCGAGTTGGAAAAAAAGCACTCCTGACGCTTCATCGGCAATCCAACATGTCCACCTCGCGAATGTATATCATGTCCTTTTCATAAAAGTGAGTGTCAATGCTCTTGGGCGAAAAGTTGGCGGATAAACGCTAGTTTTAGCCCTCTTCGTCATTGTAGTCCATTAACGCGGGGCCGCTACTTTCATGCCACGGGGGGCGTGTGAGAAATAATCACGTGACGTCCAGATCTCTATGATTTATGAACCACATAGCCCCTGGCAGTCAAGTGTCAAGTTTGGTGTGCCCAAAAAGAAAGTACTTTTGTAACCAGGGCCCAGGCAAACATAATCAAAATTGAAATGTTTACCAAGCTCAGGTGTGGACAGTGGTGCACAATGTTCAGTTCAACACAGGAGATAATAAATCTCAATGACAACCTCAAAACAGTCACAATATTTAATTTTTTTTTCATTGCTTGCACTTTTTTCTGAGAAGGTGACCTAGATGAAACACTTATGTCAAATTTCATATTTATATCACAAATTGCACGATGCGCACACACACACACACAATAACATTGGCTAATTTAATTTGTTGACGTACGCCGTCATCTTCATCGTCCTCTTCATCATCCTCATCTTCATGTGTGTTTCACGGCCCTCACACGCTTACCAGTCCCAGATGTATTAAACATCTAAGCTTCCTGTATAACAAAAATTTTATTGAAAGAATATAAACCACAGATTAAACTTTCTACCATTTTAGAATATAGGGCCCGTGCAGTAATCTTGCTTTCGCAAGATGTATTCTCGCGGTATTTGTGAGTTCATAAACTCCCGAGAATCCATCTTGTACCGCTCCCATTAATTTCTACTGAAAGATATAATAACATTTTTAATACCTAAATTTATATACCAACTATTGTTACACATATGAACATTTTAATTTTCCATATTAACCTTTGAATTAGAAATCTTGTGTCTCAGCAGGGCACATGATGTTGACCTCGTATGCTCTAACCTTAAGCTTGAACGACGTTGTTTTGTCTAAAAAGTTCCTTCTCCGCACTTCTTTGCCAAAACACATTTGGCTCTCACAGTCTGCCTAGACACTGATTGGGCCAGAAATTCGTTGTTTTAAATACACGCACATCTCACCAATGAAAACAGAATTCGTTTTGAAATAATACACATACACATACATTATTGTCTCTATCAGTTATGTCCAGTTCGGGTTGTTTTGCGAGATATTGTTTTGGGGAAGTCAGACCCTTCAACTATGTCCCAGTTTATGCACCAAATTTGCCCCTGAACGTTTGTTTACATTAGACTTCGTCTTGCCACCTCCTTTGGAAAAGTACTGGCTGAAATGATCAGAGGGGCGGATTTTAAGAAACTATATATAGCGTCTGCAACCCGGAAGAGGGGACACATTCTGACGCTCAGAAATTCCACGTTCTTAAGTGATGTACCTGAGTGTTGAATGTTCCAAGAGATCTCTTGTTTGATTAAAAATCATTTTTGCAAAGAATGTATTTTTCTTACAACAACTCACCCTCATATTTGAACACGCAAGGAGGACAAAATACCTCCTAATCTTTCAATTGGCGACCACCGACGTTTCGACAGTTTCCAGCGGGGCGTTCAGGGACGGGCAGAATTCTACGGCCACATAATAATTAAGGTAAGTGGACAAATGAATCCACGTTTTAGGAATTCTGTCTGTTTCAGGGCGCGGCGGCTGGTAAATTCGTCGTGTAAAATTATTTTGAGGCTGGAGTCTGTGTAAGAAAAATAGTGATGAATTTTGAAATCGTTTGCTTGGACGTGAAAGTCCCAGATTTCGGATTTTACCACGGTGTTTGAACTATACACGTGGTGACGTGGTAGTGTATGCGGAAATGCGCAGATGATATGCGATCTTTTTGGAGTTATAAAGATTAATAACGATCGCTTGTAAGTCAGTCTGGGAAACATTTTGTCTTTACAATTTGGTTTTTACAGACGATAGATACGTAGATAATTGATTTGAAGTCTGTGTATATGAGGTTAAGATTAAGATTAAGTTGTTGAAGTTGAGAGTAAATCAGCTGGGGAAACATTATTGTTGTAACCAAGCGGTAGATGTATGGGCATTGGTTTTACGTCCATACATATTTAAGTTGAGAGAAGTCGGCTCAAAAAGCATCTTTGTCTTGATCCCTGCCTGATGCGCGGGAGAGACAAACACTTTGTTTTTATGAGTAATAGATTCTTGGGTAATTAGATAACGAAGATCCTTGAATAAGTGTTGCCGATTAAAGCTGCGGGAGGATCGACTGCTTCATTTTCTAGGGACAAAAGACTCAATTTATGGAAGTCAGATTGACATAAAACGGACTTAATACGCCGTTTTAAGATTAATCGATAGGTCTATGAATAATTGGATATTGACATTCTTAGACAAGATATAAGAGATAAGATGTATTGACTCAACTCGTGTAAGTCGGGCTGACTAAAGCATATTTGATACGACGCTTTAGATCAAGCCAATAGGTCTATTGAATATTCGTGATTAAAATTCAAAGACAAAGAAACTGTTGAAGCTGGGGTAGCGCAGTTGACATCCGGATATTTATGTGTTGATATGTCGTACAAAACGACATGTCTTGTCTGTCCGTTGTGTGTATGCCGTCTGATCGGTGAAGAAACTCTAACGTTACGGTAAAATCTTAAAGGGACCGCGACGAGAACAGTTGATTAATTCTGTTATAAGTGAGACGTCACTTCATTTAAATATTAATACAACTGAACTATGATAATTTACAATATAATATAATATAATACAAATCAATAAGCTATAAAATACCTGAGTTAATAATTAAGACGAAACATGGACACTCTATTTGAACTCAAAACACAGTGGTTTGACCCGAATGGGATTCCGTTGAGTTTAGATGGGATGACGCTGGATAAACAAATTGGGAACGCATGCGCTGTGGCTATAGGGATTTTACCTACAAAGGCTAAACGAGAAACAAAAAAAGAACTTTGCGACTGGATGCAAGACGGCTGTAGAAAAGGTTATTTTCCGTCATTACAATCTGCAGTGTGTCTAATCTCTTTGATGAAGAACGTTGAACTTGCATGTGTGAAAAAACGTCACGAACTAGATGAGCTGGTGCAACACACATCTGTAATTTCTTCGAGTGGAAGAAAAGCCAGAAATGATCGAAAGCTTGTTGACAAAATAATGAATAATGCTAGAATACTAGCTTTAGGTATTTTTGTGAAGTTATAACCATTTATATAACTAAATAATGATATAAGACTAAATGATTTGACCTGATATGACTTCCGCTAGTCGGAATTAAAGCTTCCGGATTAATCATACCGTTTAAATAATGACTTAAAATGTAATTAATATTGAACGACGGGACTTGATTATATTGTGAAAAAGGTTAGTTTATTCTAATAAGATATGGCATTTGTTCGATGGTTTTAATGACGGCAATTTAACTTTGAATGTGCGTACACGGCGACCGCCCGTTAATAATGTTATGAGTGTATGTAATTTTATATAGAGGAGAGTCCCGGACGTATCTTTAAGAAAAGTGTATTGAAAAAATGATGAATACTGAAATGTTGCTTTGCAAATAAAATAACTGTATAATACAAATTTATGTAATAAAACAAATTAAGCCGTTTAATAAGCGCTAAACGGGATAAATTAATTAGACGGTAAAATTACTAATAAAACTTCTAACGCTAAAACCCGCAATTGTCTGCGTTAAATAATTGAACGACATTATATAAATTGTTGCCGTAACTGATTTTATAAGCCCCTTACATAAATTTCTTAAGCACTAATGTTGAATACTTAAACTGGCTTCAAGAGTGCAAATACGTCATATTTAAAAATTATGTTTGCTATAAAACGAACGAATATTAATACACAAATAACATAGAGAGGTATAGTTTTAAGATATTATAAAATTTAGATGCATGTCTTATGCTTGTAGAGCATGGGTGGCTTTGACTGATTGTAGTTGCTATGACTCATTCCCTTTCTCGGGTTAAAAAATGCCAACAGCCATCAATCTTTGTAATGAGGTCAAATAAAATGTTTTTATAAAAGGTAATGTTAATTGTGTGATTGTTTTAGATTAAATAGTTTAGTCTCTACTCTTATTTTAATAATAATAATAATAATAACTAAAAACAAATAACTTGGATGGCAATTAATGTGGAATAATTCTTATATAGATGATTGTTTTTTCCCTTATGATTTTGTTTGTGCGCGAGAACATTGTTTAATAAATTTTAAATATCTTTTCAGAATCAGGAGACACACCCATTAAGGACAATTGGGGTCGCACCAAAGTGCCATGTTCCGGTCCTGGGGATGAAGTAATGTGTTAATTATAATTTAAAAGGAGTTTTTTATTTATTTTTTTCTCCGACGTTTATAAATAGAAAGTAATTTTAATCTCTCCTGAATATATTTAACCTTTGAATTCGACATTTGAAGTCTCATTACAAACAGACTGGGGAAGCTATCTGGAAGAAACACATTTTTGACATAATTTGAGGTGCTATGTAATTAAAATCATTCCTGCTTTGACGTTTGACCAAAGGCTGACTTTACGGGCTGCGGCCTCCATTGAGAAAACATTAATTGAAAACTACACACTTATTAATTAACTATATTTGTAAATTGTTAGAGTATATCTGTCCTATTTTATCCTAAGTATTATTTATGAAGGTATGCAAAACATATTAAATTAAATATTGTAAACCATAACAAATATTGACATATAATTAGCAATTATTTAAAATTGTAAACTTTCATTGTTTTAATTATTATTTTTTATTATTTTTATTTTTATTTAATTTTTTTAATAAAAGAAGTTTTTGGTTTTAATATTTACTGACATGTTATAACCTAAATACTGTTGGGGCGGATTTTAGTGTTTTCAGTCGAGTGAGGATTATTGGTCAAGGGTCATTATTTCGGAACAAAGTCAACTGGCGGGACACAGACCTCTTTAAAACCCCCACCCACAGAGAAACTGCAACTGCCACCTGTCACCACCACCAGCAGGGCGGTGGAAAAAGATGCCGCCATACCTGACTACACCTGCAGCCTGCTAACGCCAGATGGAAGGGCGGAGATTCCTGCCGACTATTGCCACAAAGACTGTGCCATCATATACAAATGTGAAAAAAGAAAAACTGCTCCACTGCCAAATGAACTGTTCTATGAAACTGCTCCAAATATTCTGCACAAGCGTCTTCAAAGCGTTCCTGCGTCCAGAACTGTCCTACGAAAGAACTATGCCATACGAAGGCCACACCCAACAAACAATGCTCTCTTTGAATTGCTGATACCGGGCCATATGATTTGACGCTGACTGTTTGCACTGAAATCTATATTTTGACATGGGTAGGGTTATAACATTTACAGTAAAACATTTGGTAAATTTAACTAATTGATTGACAACATTTTATATATACAAATTTTTTATATTTTAAAAACTTTTTTATGTCTATTTTTGATTTGATCTGATTTGTTTATTTTGCTATTTTAAAACAGTCAGTTTTTTGGACAAACATCAAACAGGGGGACTAGTAAGCTTAATGGTAATATTAAAACTAAGGGCAACTTTATGTATTGATAATATTTGATTTTTTGTTAAATTTATTGGTTAAGCTACAATATTTTAAAGTACAAAAGATAATATTGGTAAATTTAAAGTTTCAGAAATTGAAAACAGCTAATATGAATATAGATAAGATATAATTTATTTGAACCTTAATTATTATATTTTATTTTTTAAAACTTGGTCTTTTGATATTTTCCCAAATTCTCTTTTCAAATTTAAACACTGGCTTGGGATGCATTGTTGAATTTACTGGTTAAATATAAACTTTTTCCCCTCTTTTTAAAATAAATACACAAGCTAAATTTAGGTACTGCAAAACTTTATATATTAGTCTGAAAAATTCTCTAAAGCGATCTTTTTCAGAAGGGGGAATTATTAGTTGGTCTGGGTATGTCATTGCGAAATAAAAAATAAATATAAAATTAAAAGTTAGTCTTAATATGATAATTAGAGATAGTCCGTGAGAACGAATTTTATAGGAGGACCTTGGGGAATTTTTTGGACCATGGAGAAGGAGTAAGTTTCGGCAGAGACGACAAATTAAGGTGAATATGTTCCATTTCTATTTTTATTAATCCCTGGGGCCCTGGGGGAAGTTGTTATTTTTTGATTTTATTATTGAGGCGAAAGTTGCATTTGTTTAATGGCCGGAAGCACATTTGACATGCTATATCTATAACAATAAGTATTATAATAACATATTTTAATAATCACATTCTGTAAACAAAATTGGCCTTGTCAGATTTGAACTGGCTAAAAAAGATCTTTATTTTCCTTGCAATCAATGTGCTTAGGTCATTAAAAAACCAGCCAAAGGCTGGATCATAATTGAATGTCACAACATACAGAATTTTTTCCACAGGACGGGCCTGCAGAACTTTACTAAAAATTTACTAACCCCTAACTAATAACACTACCAAAATGCTCTCTCTCAGAAGAAGGGATGTGAATAAAATGTTTATTAGTGACTAATAAAAATGTCCTGCACTCAGACCTGAGGTGATGGAGGGGTCAATCAGTCCAATGACGCCGACACCTGGTTCGTTCAACATCCGGCCTTCAGACCTGCCGGGTCCACTTCCTACTCAACCATTACCTTCAGAGAGACCACTGCTCGAGCCACCTGACCAACTGCTCGAGCCACCAGGGGGAGTCAACAGAGAAACCAGTCGACTGCTGCTTCCAGTGTCAGCTAACGAGCTGAGCATTACCCAATGGAAATAGGAGTAATGTGTCCCTTTTCCCCGGCGTTGCAAAAAAAAAAAAAATGAGCCACACTTTCAGGAAACAAACCCCAATTCGATGAATTCCTACATCTCTGGCAGTAGATGTGGGCTAAAGGATTCATCCATCCATTCCCCTGACCGCTTGTCCTCACAATGATTGTGGGGGTGCTGAAGCCGATCCCAACTGGCTTCGGGCAGGAGACAAGGTGCAACCTGGACAGGTTGCCAGCCAAACGCAGAGCTGAAGGACTCTGTTTGAAAAAAACAACAACAAAACGCAAGCAACAAAACCTCCCTAGCCCAAACGACGACAAGTCTTCAATCGCGTCCCGAATTGCACATACACAATGACACTCCTTTTAATCCTTAACTGCCATGCCAATTTCCTGAAATCCCCTGCTACAATTTTTTGACATAATCATAACCCACTGTCTTTATATGTGATATGCTTATTTTGCTGAAAAACCGAAAAAACACAAAAAACTGAAAAAACAAAATATCTTCTGATGAATCACACTGTTTGACATATGACGGGCGTCCTCTCTTGTTAAAAGGGTGTTTTTCTTCTTCCTGTGTTGCACCTGCTATTATGATGATGAAGATCCCGTGGGAATCCTTTGGTAAAAATGTTTAAATATTTAGTTGTTGGGCTTAGTTAGTGTTTACGTAAGCCCAAAGGGCGGACTGAAAGATATAATAACATTTTTAATACCTAAATTTATATACCAACTATTGTTACACATATGAACATTTTAATTTTCCATATTAACCTTTGAATTAGAAATCTTGTGTCTCAGCAGGGCACATGATGTTGACCTCGTATGCTCTAACCTTAAGCTTGAACGACGTTGTTTTGTCTAAAAAGTTCCTTCTCCGCACTTCTTTGCCAAAACACATTTGGCTCTCACAGTCTGCCTAGACACTGATTGGGCCAGAAATTCGTTGTTTTAAATACACGCACATCTCACCAATGAAAACAGAATTCGTTTTGAAATAATACACATACACATACATTATTGTCTCTATCAGTTATGTCCAGTTCGGGTTGTTTTGCGAGATATTGTTTTGGGGAAGTCAGACCCTTCAACTATGTCCCAGTTTATGCACCAAATTTGCCCCTGAACGTTTGTTTACATTAGACTTCGTCTTGCCACCTCCTTTGGAAAAGTACTGGCTGAAATGATCAGAGGGGCGGATTTTAAGAAACTATATATAGCGTCTGCAACCCGGAAGAGGGGACACATTCTGACGCTCAGAAATTCCACGTTCTTAAGTGATGTACCTGAGTGTTGAATGTTCCAAGAGATCTCTTGTTTGATTAAAAATCATTTTTGCAAAGAATGTATTTTTCTTACAACAACTCACCCTCATATTTGAACACGCAAGGAGGACAAAATACCTCCTAATCTTTCACTACCGATACGAACCACTGGTGGTTCGGACCAATTACAGAGCAACGTTCTATTTTCGACGGGATATGCAGCTGTGACGAAAACAAGAAGCGCCAAAATTGTAGGAAGAAACAAACCAAACATGGCGACACCGGTGGACAAATGCATGGACGCTGCAATTAATTCTGTTCTCGCTCAATTAGTCTCTTGTTTCCGCATATCAACATTGCAAATTTGACAACATAAACTCAAGGCCATGATATCAGCTAGTTTCAACAGTCGCATGTCAGTGACGACATTTTCATCCTTTGCCATGATTGGTCGAAACAAAAGTTAGGTAGACGTGCGCACTATTCTGATTCGTCCAATCAGCTCGAAGTGTTGTACAGCATGCCCCGCCTTTCCCGAGCAAATCAACGCGGGGCTGTCCCAAACTGATATTGTGGAGAGCTCCCTCGAGTGAAGCACAAATCAATCTGTCTGTTGCCAGGTTACCCGTGTACTGTGTCATCGCAACATCAGTCGACGTCATCATCCACCATTTTGGATGCAACAGCAAATGTAAACAAAGCCGTACTGTAAGGGTTGTGTATTGTCGAGGTTGTTTTCGAGTTAATAACATGTTAAAATACAAAAATTCTGTGAGTTCTTACAAAGACAAGCTAGACTGCGAAGCCTGAGACCGATAAGTTGCAAAAATGCAAGTTATAAATGGTTTGGATCCCTATGCTATTCCCAATACGCAGCGACCCGGACCGAGAGCCTCCTTTGTGTGTATTTTTGTGTACCCTTGTGCGGTGTGAGTGCCCACAACTCCAAACAATTTAAAAATGATAAATCTCCTGCTTCACATGTGCAGTTTACAGACAGGACCTGCAGATGGTGAACTTGGTCAATTGGCCCGCGTGCGTTACACGTCGCAATTAAATCTCAGAAACGTGGATTTCCTTGTTCTTCCGCCAACCAGGAAACCTGTAAAAACGTATTCCATTGTCTTTAAAAAAACCTTTTTTTTAACATTTGCAATTTGGGGAGGCGTTGCTGCAGCCCCAAATGTAGCAAGAGTATTTTGCTACTTCGACCAGATAAATGACAATAAATCGGCCACACCATAACAGAGTACGTTTTGCCATGTAAACAATAGCCGCGTTGCATCCAAAATGACAAATACGTCAATGATGACGCGCCTTGCACAGGCCCTATTCAAGCAGGAACATGTGTCGTAAATGAATGAACTTGCGCAGCACTGATCAGGCAGTATTTTAAAACTTGATCGATTCCATACATGCGCTTGTTTATTGCACATGCGTGGAACCATCGGGCAGCTGGAACGGATGGGTACTGAAAGGCATCCATCTGGCAGCCATCTTGAAAAATGACCACCACATTGAATTTTTTTCATGGCTAGCACTTTTTTTTTTGAAAAGACCTGTAAGGAATATTTGTGGCAAATTCCATGCTTAAATTGTATCACAAAGTGCACGATTCTACCCAAAATCCTGCTCCACTAGTGGGATTATGAGTCTTTCCATACTTCATCTTTGCCCACTCAACGCTCTTGTCTTATACATGGTTAAAAAAAAATCATCTTGTCTTCTAATTTATACAGTCTGTTTTTCTTTTTAATGACAAAAAGGTTTTGTTTACCTTGACTAGTTTTTGCGTCGACTGCCACCTTTTTCATGCAGCTAGGCTCTCATGATCCCATACAACAAACAATATTAGCATTTTAGGTCAATAGCTTCCAGGTCATGTGACCTATTGACCCCAAATCAGTGCTGCATCGTAGTGGCATGTCTGCTGGATGATGCGCACCTTATTTTTTCATTTTAGATCTCCACTTATTTTTAATAAAAAAAATTCAACCAAAAATAGCATTTTTGCTCAATAGCTTCCAGGTCATGTGACCTATTGACCCAAAATCAGTGCTGGCTCGTAGTGACATGTCTGCTGGATGATGCACCCTTCTTATTTTTTAATATTAGGTCCCCACTTATTTTTAATATTTTTTTCCCTGTAGATTTGAGCATTTTAGCTCAGTAGCTTCCAGGAAATGTAACCTATTGACCCCAAATCAGTGCTGCAACGTAGTGGCATGTCTGCTGGATGATGCACACCTCTTATCTTTTCATTTTCGATCCCCACTTATTTTTAATGATTTTTTTTCAACAAAAATTAGCATTTTTGCTCAATAGCTTCTAGGTCATGTGACCTATTGACCCCAAATCAGTGTTGCATCTGTGTTTTCGGTGAAAAAAAATAACATAAGTTGTCAGTAACAGCCTGATTACTGAGCATGAGTGTACCAGCACTTTTTTTTTTCACTTAAAACACTGGATTTAGCTGTTTCTTAACTTTTGGTCTGTTCAATTCTGGACAGGGACAATTTTTCCATTTGTTTTTCGACTGATTTGTTTTTAAATCCAATCAAATTAATTTTTGCAGAGTTGAAAATACTAACATCTGTGTCTATTATTTGAATCAGTGGTCCACTAAAATCCATTTAAATTCTAAATGTTTTCCTTAAAGATAAGTTTAGTTACATGATTAAAATCTAATTAATCAAGATTAATTAATTACAAAGCCTGTAATTAGATTATTTTTTTAATTGAGTCTTACTATTGATCACAAAAACTTGGCATTGGGGTGTGTAAACCTTTTGTATTTACTGTACTTATTTTGTATTTAGATTAGTTGTTAACTGCAGTTACAACCAATTGTTTGACTGTTAAATTAGAAAAAAAAATACAGCAGACAATATCATAACGGCTCTTTTATTTTGCAAAAAAACTTTGAGTCACTTGGAGCGTTGCCTTAAACACAGCTTCCTCCAAAGTCACATAATTTTCTTTAATTCCTCTTATAAATTAGAATGTCATATTATGCATGCAATACCGCATGAGGAGTTTCACCTTCCACAGACAAATCCACAATAAACACAAGATTCCCTCGATGGTCCAGATGAAGCTGTGTGGAAAAGGGGAGGTGCAGAGAGGCCACAGCATGAAGTTTGCGATTGCATAGTACATGAAGGTCCTCATTTAATGCAGAGCATGCTGCTTTCAATTGCACATGACCAAAACCTTGCTTTTGTAACCATATACTGAATATCATTTCTGTGTGGAGCATCTCTCAAAAGACTGTATGTACATTCTTATTTAAAAATAAATAAATAAATACATAAATAAATCAGCTGAACTGAAATGCCCATCTGTAGCTTTTTGACTGGAATAAATGTCCTTTTACTAAGTCTTTCCCAAAGTTTTGTTCAACATTTCAGCTAATTGAGTAAAAAGAAAAACGTATATCCTCTCATAATAGGACATAGAAAACATTAATGTCTCAATTTTAAATGGAAAATGATTCCTCTCAATCAAGCCGAGGTTTATACTGTGGTATGGGGACAATGGCTAAGAAAGTAGCCTAAGAAAGTAGCCTAGCTTACTTTCCGTGTTCATGACATCCTTTTACCATTTTAACCTATTTTATCCCTTTTTTTTATGAGGCGAACAAAAGTTTAGAAGCTGGTTTTGAAGTCCCTATACGACTTAGGGTCAGTATTCTTAACCTTTGCTCCAACTTAATCTAATTATTTTCATCATATAAAGAAATGGGTTATTAACTGGTGTTAAAATGTTGAGCATTCCAGTATCTTGCAGAGGATTCTAATCCAGTCCTGGTAGCTGGAGTAGCATCTCTAACTGCTACTGCAGCGGTTGCACTGGTGCACATTTTTCTCCACATGCCAAGAAAAACAAACTGCCAAACAATGAATGTCATACACAACATACCACAGAGCAAAGACCAGCACCCACATTTGGTGTCCCATCAAACACATACACTACTTTTATCCCGGGGGTGTGGCCATTGTGTTTACTCTCAATCTGGATATATTTATCTACCATTAGTTATGTTCATGTCAGGTGTGGTCATCTCACCAATTTTAAGAGGTTTGTTAGAAATAAATAAGGAAATATGTTCCCGCTTTCTAAACTACGGAAGTCACTTATTCAATCATTTCAATTACTCTTTTTTTTTCACTGCCAATTGCTTGCCTGAACAATATTGGAACTGGAACTAAATTAATTTAAAAAAAAACATTTACAGCAAAACTACAACATAAGGTGCCTTCAAATCATTATTAGCTACAACTGTACTTCTGTATTTCAGTGTCAGTTTAATCACACTCAATTCATTAATGGCAATGCAAACACTTCCTAAAAGAGTTGCTGCTGTGCTGGGTTGCATTACATGTTTAGAGATCATGTACTGTAGCTGGCTCCACAGTTACAAAGTCATATTGTTTGTTTTGCCATTGCTATTGGCCTTACTGAAGACCTTTTAGTTGATTTGTAGAATGCAAGGGTGGAGGTGAAACTAATATTGAACTTTTCAAAAAAAGTACCAACGGGGAATAAAATAAATTAAGGCGAAAATACGATCATCACGCAGCCAGGAAACCAGGAGCTAAATGCAGGACAATGCAACAAGACACAGATGACCAAGCAGGAAGATGATTGGCTGATGGAAGTGGGCGGGTCTGGGAAGGACCTGAGGAACCCCAGGCGAAGCCAATCACAAGAATTAATTCACTAAAACAACACTGAAAGCCCAAGTAGAAAGCACACCTCTCATTTAAATGCTATCAAATTGAAACCTATACTGTAAAGCAGAATCTCTTCAAAAGTTGTCTAAATAGTATTATTCAAACTTCCAAACCGCTTACAACAAAAGCAGAATACTGTTTTCTCCATGTTAGTCTGACCCGTTTGCAGCAGCAAGGGTCTTTTCCCCCCTAAATTAACCACTAAATGTGAAGCACCAAATTTTCAACTAGGAGCACTCTAGACAATTGCCAATACACCCGCTTTGAACCCCTCCCCAGACCACGTGTCTACAATCTATTGATTAAGAAAGTCAGACCCACAGGGAAGGTACAAAAGATCTATGAAGGTTGGAAGGAAGGAAGGAAGGAAAGAAGCCGACGTTCATCATCTATTAGCATGCAGGAAGTTAAAAGTTGAGAGGGTTTTTACATGATTAGGGAATGGGTCTGTCTCCAGTGGACCTTCTTCCCACCTGGTGTGCACCGTGTGACCACTGCTGATGGCAGGGAGCACAATCTATGCAATATGTCTTCTGAGCGTGATCCAGAAGGTCCAGTAGTTAGTTGGCTGGGCATCATGAAACTTAAACTTCAATTCACTTCTGTGAATGTTTTGGAGGTTTAATACACAAATAACCCCCCTGAAAATAGGGAAAACTTGGGACAATCTTGGCTCTGTGACAGCGATCATTTGTGGGTGGAATTTGGGACATTTGGTCACCCATGATGACCCACCGGTGTTCAGAGCCGGTGCCGGGAGTCATGGCTGTAGCTACCCGGGGAGCTGCGGTTGCGGTGTGGCTTGTATGCATCCTGATAGGGGTCCTGGTAGTCCTGGTAGGGGTCCTGTGCCTCTCGGCTGTGCTGCGAGCCTGACGACATTCGATTGCGTCCCTTGTGCGCCCGTTCATTGTGGTAGTTTTCATCAGACGTCATCAGGTTGCGACGCTCGTTTGCAGTCGAATGGTCGCCGGTGTGGTTGCTCTGTTGCATTCTTTGGCTCTGCTATTGCAAGGGACAAGTAACACATGATGCAAATGGTCCTATGTGTCAACCCAACAAGAACACGAAGTAGCTGAGGCATACTTGCAGTCCAGAGATGCTGGTAGGGTATGCTGTGAGAGTGCTGGGGCCGAGGTTGCGTCCCAGCAAGGGGTTTAGGGGCGTCGCCATGGAGGTATGCGTTGCTTTCCAATAGGCCTCAAGGTATTCTGCAAGATGCTCACAGGCGTCTTCCAGCTGGTTCTCGTCTAGGATGATGTCAAACATTTCCTGTTGGTAGCAAAATGCTCAACAGCTATTACTTATTGTCATTTCAATGAAAGCAGAACATGCTATGAAGATAGACACCTACTGGAGGGCATTGAGCAAGTTTGTCTGCAGCCACAAGCTGGACATTCAGGTGCTTGCTTTGGGACTTCCCTCTGGACTTGACTAGCCTCTGCAGAACCTTAGAGGACAAGGAGTATAAGTATACATTAGCTCCACCTGCCAGTGCATCACTACCATTAACTCATTAAAACAAACAAAAACGTATAAATACGTTTTTTTATATGTTTTCTTGCACTCCCAAAAACATATTTATATGTTGTTGTTGTTTTTTTTTTAATGTTTTTTTATGCTAGAGCATACAGAAGGCTTTGATACAGCTTCTGGCCTGAGGAGGACACTTAAAGAAATGGTAGTTATTACAAAAAACGGCCAGCAGGTGGCAGCAGAGTATAAGAGATCAGCCAGGGCCATGTTGCAATAAGCTCTTTTTCCCATTGTTTTCAACAGGTTTGTGAATAATGATGTAAATTAGCTATATTGTAATGTTGATTGCTGCAAAACTCTAATCTTTCTTTTGGTAGCTTCCATGTTTTTATAGCAATAAAACAGAATGTTCTGTGGACCTTGCAAAATTCATCAAAATCCAGTAAAACAGCTGGGAGCGAAGGGGGTTGCTTCAGTGAAAATGGATGGGAGTGATTGGTTAAAAGTGCATACTAATCATACTACTTCCAGACTCAGAAAATGATGGAAAACTATTCTAACTCTATTTAAAATGGCAGTTACATGAATATTAGTGAATTCTGCTTGAAATATCAAAATGTTAGTGTTGTTTGTCCCTACTGACTTGATTTTCTGTGATCTATCATACAACTTAATTTTATGCTGATGGAACTAATGACCATTAAACTGGTTTTGCTCAAGTTTACCTTTGGCGAGGACACTTTAACGTGGACAATGATAGGAGCCAATGAGGTCTTCAGGAGTTGGGCTGGGTGGTTGATGGTGTCAGCATCCAGCACGACAAGCTGTAGTGAGCGGGCCAACTCAAAGATCCGCTCAATCTCACTTTGCACTTCAGCTGATCATACAAGACATCAGTGAGGAGCACGCTTGAGATGCTACGACAGAACATATAGCTTTCCATTAGGCAGCATTTATAATGTCATTTCTTACCTAAGCTGGAACGTGTGTTGGACCTCTCTATAATGGCCCTCTTGCTAGGGTTGTTGAGGACGGACCTCTTGGCTAAAGATATATCTGCAGTGACTCGAGTAATTGATATCCTGCAAGTGTGAGACAATCTGTAAATCTACTTGATAAAAGAAAAGAAAAACAAAGGAAGGAAACATTGCATGAGTCTTACCTGCCATCAAATCTGTGCTTGAGAAAGTCGAAGAGTGCTTTCTGCATCATATCAGTCACCTGCACAGAGCAGTTTTAACATTTGTAATGCTATCCGCTAAAAAGCAGCAAATAATGTTCTTTTTGTTTTTAATCCATCCATCCATCCATGAGTCACAAACGCAGCAGTTTAAGTAGGGAATACCAGACTTCCCTCTGCCCAGCACCAGAAAGAATGAACAACCTATATCAGGAGGTTAGGTACCGCATACTCCTCAAGCACCCACCAAATAGGACTCCCAGTGGGAAATGGTCAAATGCCTCCATGGCCAACCACAAGTCCGATGAGATGATCACAAGTTGATGAAGTCGAGATGACCTGGTGCCAAGCGCACATATGGTGGACACCCTTAGGTTTGAACATAGTGTCATCATGACCAATTTGTGGCAAGCGCAAGAGACCAACTTCGGAACACTGCTTTGGTTCTAGTCAGGAAGGCTGTTTCTCCGATTATGTCCATCCAGGTTTTACTGTCAATGTCCACATGGAGTACTCAGTCTCTCCAGCGTCCTAATCCAAGAACTCCGAAAAGGTTGGGTACTCTAAGCCAGTGGTTCTCAACCGCGGTCCTCAAGTACCCCTATCCAGCCTGTTTTCCATTTTTCCCAGGGCCAACACAGGTGTTTCAAACGATCAGCTAATCAGCGAGCTCTGCATGAAGCCTGATAATGATCCTCAGCTGTGTTGGCTGAGAGAGACATGGAAAACAGGCTGGATAGGGGTCCTCAAGGACCGAGATTGAGAACCAGAGCTCTAAGCTGTTGTTTCATGTATAGGGAACAAAAAAAACCCATTTGCCACTCGAAAGACAAGGGGAGGCCACATTTTCAGGTGAACCCCTAAATGCAAGCACCAAGCTGGGAGTAAATAAGCTCGGTTAGAACCGGGGGCAACTCAAAAATGGAAGAGCGTTCAACCTCTCTCCAGAGGACTGATTCCAGAGCCCATGCTGTGTGTTGAGGCTAGGTCCATCTAGTGGGAACTTATGAACGTCACACACAAACAAAAACTCCCTTCCTGCCAGAGAGGGGTAGTAAGCTCATGGAAAGCGGGACGCATATCACCACTTCAGGGTTTGCCTCGCCAAACTCCATGGGTGCAGACCCAGCCACCAGGTGCTTGCCATCATGCACCACACCTTGATGCCTGGCTTCAGAGGGTGGCCCCGGTGAGGGTATTTGTCCAATAATGTCCAATAATTGTCATAGGGAGTTTCTGAGCCATACTTTGTTTGGTCAATCATCTAGCCTGGAATGCTTGCCCTGGGTGATGCTGTCAAGGGTATAAAACTCCAGACAACTTAGCTTGCTGGATCATTGGGACACACTAACCCTTCCACCATGACAAGGTGACACCTCAGGAAGTTAGGAAGCCGGAGTACTTGAAAAAACAACAACACACAAGCACATAAAGTCTTCTCAAGCTCACCTCATAACCCTTGAGCGAGGGTCCCACCAGCACCACCGGTCTCATGGAGGGAACCACGTCATATGGGGGGATGTGCTCCGTCTGTCAATTCAAACATTTAGTCAGCGCCAAGCGGCTAAATATGAGTATGACAATAGAGCCAAAATAACACAATCAGACAGCTCCAATGAACAGCGGATGAATGTGGATTACAATCAGTTGTTAAAATGATAAGCTGCTCTTGCATGATGCAAACTCACTGAAACCATGTTTCCACCAAGCAGTACAGTTCCGTTTAGCTTAGCATGATATATCATCTCCTTGAGTGCTTTGGGGTTCCATCGCAAAGTGTTTGGTGGGATTGTGTTAGCTGTGTCAGCTACATTAAAAAAAAAGTGTGCTATCCTAGCCAGTTTTATCCAAGTTTGGAACAATTATGATGTATGCAAGACGACGTAGAACATCCGGTAATATATGTTGCATTTCTTTAGTATGTTAATTCTTACCAGAACAAAACAAATGTGTTTGAGAAAATGTATTTTGTGGTCTCCCTATCCCATTCCCCTTGTTGTTGGAAGTTATGAAACTCCATCATAATGAATGTATGGACTGACGTATCTGGATTGCCACACTTTTGGTACCCCTGCAAACGGTGCGAAATGTGTTATTTTGGTCACTCTCACAACAATATCACCTAACTTAATATAACTGTAATGACTGATGAAAACAAGGCTTAAAATGTAACAAGAGAATGAAAGGATGAGGAGCAACATGCCGATGTCTGCAAACAGACATTGAGCGGATTGATTTCAGATTGTATTTTTAAAGATGCGAAAAAAAAGACAACTTTGATACTTCAGTGAGCCTGAATTATTGCACTCCGTGTGATACGTGGCCACTTGCTGCAGCGCCACAAGCTCCTGTCATTCTGCAATGGAGGCCACAAGAACTCAGTGGATGCTTCATGAGTGGGTCTCACCAACTTACCACTTTCTGTTTCTGCTTTCCTGTGGGAGGGGAGAGAAGACAGCGACAGTGTCGTCAGTGGCTGCTTGGGGAAGGAGTCACAGTCAAAAACCTTGTGTGCTATGAGTAAAGAAAACCTAGCAACTATCAACGAGGATCAAAAAAAAGGTGAGTTTCTATGTTCCTATTATATTCACAAAATCACATGAGTGCTGTTCAGGGGGGGTTCATAGTCTTGTCGTTGGATTCACACTGTGGTAAGCCCCACTCTCAGAACGCCTGCAGTCCTCAACTGGAGGAAGAGGAGCATCATGGGAAAATGTACCAACAACCGTAGGCAGTGAACTTAGGCTCTATAGAGACAACGGGAAGGCTTTATGTTCTTATTCTATGTTCTTGTGCTTCAGGAGGCTCGTCACTAAGCAGGTAGCTGCTACATAGGGCCCACTCCCTCTGTCTGATGCGCTCACCTGCCGAGGATATGAGGGGTCGGATAGAGGCAGAAACCTCATCCTCTACACTGGAAGAGGAGTTCCCTCCAGACTTACTGGAAAAAACAAGAGGGGGATAAAGAGAGACAGAAACACAGCGTGGCATTAATGCGGAAAAAACGTGAGAAGGCGTGAGGAAATGTTAAGGGATCAGTCCGGGAATTCCAGCTACAGTGAATTTCAACGTGTCCGCTTGTCTGAGATGCTTTGGTGGCAGCCACCAAGCTCACAAGTAGAGCACTGGAGCAGTCGGGTCCACAGAGATTAGCGTTAAAGTCGACATTGAGGCTTGAAGAAGTGCATGAGTTACTGTACAAATGCTGGGTGGCATAACCTTCAAGACACATTACGCACGCGAGAAAGCGCACACAAAGTTAATGGGACCTCTTATTAGGGCCGCGTGAGTAGAGGAGATGGTCTAAACAGTCATGAGTCATAAACAGATTTGCACTAGAGAGTCCAACAGAATGTCATCTGTTTTTAACATTACTTTTACTTGACTATCACGCAAAATTGATAACAACTTTGGAAAGGCTTTATTTTTATTCTTATCATAGCCCTTCACCGTAAATACTGAAGTCCATGTTTAAAACAGAGGACATTGCATATACAGTATGCATGTTAGGTATAAGCACAAAGTATGCACAAAAAAAACAACAAAAAAAAACTTCTCTATCAAAGTATACACACATTGACTGGGTTGCTACTGCGTCCATTGGAATCACAGTACCAAAACATACTCAACAAAATTATAAACGCAATTCTTTTGTTTTTGCTCCAATTTTTATAAGATGAACTCAAAGATCTAAAAGTTCTTCCACATACACAATATCACCATTTCTCTCAAATATTATTCACAAACCAGTTTAAATCTGTGATAGTGCGCACTTCTCCTTTGCCGAGATAATCCATCACAGGTGTGCTATATCAAGATGCTGATTAAACACCATGATTAGTGCACATGTGTGCCTTAGACTACCCACAATAAAAGGCCACTCTGAAAGGTGCAGTTTTTTTTTACGGGGAGGGGGGTCTGACCCAGGAAACCAGTCAGTACTGGGTCCCCAGTACTCCTCCAACCAATCAGTATGACCCCAGACACCCCCCCCCCCAATAAAACAAAACTGCACCTTTCAGAGTGGCTTTTTATTGCAGATCTAAGGTACACCTGTGCACTAATCTCATCATGGTGTCTTATCAGCATCTTGATATAGCACACCTCTGATGTGGGATGGATTATTTTGGCAAAGGAGAAGTGCTCATCATAGATTTAGACTGGTTTGTGAACAATATTTGAGAGAAATTGTGATATTATGTATGTGGAAGAAGTTTTAGATCTTTAGGTTCATTTCATAAAAAATGGGAGCAAAAACAAAAGTGTTTATATTTTTGTTGAGTATATTTATTCACATATCATTATCGCGTGTATGTAGAATTTACTGGGGGTGCTAATATACATGTTGCCAAAGCACAATCCCATAGATTAAGTGCAATATTATCTGGGGATGTTGCTTAATCTTTTTTTTTTTAAGACGAATTCCGACAAATGTTAAACAACAATATACAGCATGGTCTTCTGCTATTTACCCTTGGACTCGTCCTCTTTTCTGTTCCTGCTGGAGCCTGATGTTCTCCAGCTTCAGGGGGCTGGGGATGAAGCCGATCTCGCAGCCTTCTTTGACCAAGCGTCCGATCCACCAGTCATTATTGAACTTCTAGAAACACAACACAGGACACAACACCACAAAGTTGACTCCACTTTTCTTCACTTAATGAAAGCTAGACAATAGCGAATCAAAAAATCCCCAAAACAACCTCCTTTATGTGGAGAAAGTCCTTGGCGTCGAAGGAGATGGCTGTGGCGGGGACTGGAACATCCTCATCCAGAGCACCACAGTAGCTGACATTGGTCCTCACAGCAAACGCTACAGGTTTAGTCTGGACACACAAATTCATAATGCGTTGAGACTACAAACACACCTGTATTCTTGATACTAATTTTACTGCATGTATGCCTGTGGCTACCTTGGCTCTCTCCAACTGGATGGTGGCCTGCTGCTCCCGCTCCTGCCGGCTCTGTCCCGGTCCTTGGCTCTGGCTTGGGCTCTGGCTCTGGACCTGGGCCTGCACGTCACGCTCCTCCTCCAAAGAGACATCTGAGTCTGATGGTCTACTTGTATAGGAATCAGCTGAACCCTGCAAACATGTCGTACAAAAGCAGAGGCGTCTTTTGGCTGTCTGCAATTAAGGATCAGCAGTTTAAGGATGTTTGGAATGTTCAATAATGCATTCATGATTCAGCTCATTAGGGTGTCTCAAGACTGATGGCTAAGCACTTTTTTCTTGCCATGCCTATACACATCTTTTGTATGTCCAAGCTAGCTTCTTGTAAGGTCTGACACAAGCAGACTGCTGGATTGTGGCATCATTACGAGTCGACAACATGGATGTCCAAATGATGCAATGTATCCACCGCTTGGCTTGCTCTGTTTTTTTGTATTGTTAAATAACAGGCACATTCCGCTGATCATATGCATCAAGATCAGCTCAGTACAGCGTGCTCAGCTGGGAAAGTGATCTGTGTAATGGCCTTTTCGAGGAGACAAAACCGTTACTTCGGCTTGAGTACAAATTTATAAAAGATGGGCTACAGAGTGGAATGGCAGGAAATGAGTGTGAGGGCCAAAGCTGCTCGCTCACAAGTAAGCCAATAAATGCGTGTGCCCTCACACCATTTTTACCCTCCATGTCAAATCACTAAGCAAAGCATCTTTTCATCTACGTGGATGCTTTGCAGCATCCGAGCGCTCGTCCAATGGAGTGGCTTCAGCATGTGACTCATCAACATCACAATTCACTTAATGACATCACGATGCGTGATTCTTCCAGCCTGGGTAGAGCCTACACGACGGGGCCTCTCAGGTGGAGTGGAAAATGCTTGGTTGGATCTATTTCGAGCAGAGCCATGTCACAATGAGCATCTTTCCGTCTTCTTCCTGGTGCCGTGATTAGCTGCATTTCTGGGAGCATCAGAGCGATGAGCACTAAATGGTGCCAGACTGCAGCAGCAGCCGCACATCACGAGCACACATGGTGGGCACAGAGATCAAATTGACGGAAGACACACACATCAGATGCCATCTGCCAAATGTGCACCCCCACCCTGACACACACACATACACAACCCCCATCCAGCCTAAGCAGAGCCCTCCATCCCACTATGTTGTTAGCTGAAAGGCCTTTCGACTACATGAGAACAAGGACAGCCGCACACAAACACTCACCGCCTCCGAGTCTTCAAATCCATGCAGGTACAAATTGTCATACATGGAGGTTTGTTATTCCAACGCGCGCCTCTGACACAGAATGAGGGGGGGAAGAGCAAGTGTAGAGGCAAAGGAGGAAGGAGGGGGCGCCAGAGAAGGGGGAAAAGGATGGCTGGGATGACGACAATCCCCTCTCTTCACAGCATAGAAGGCTATTTTAAAAAAAGAGAGAGCTCTCTCTTCCCGTTGGATGGTGTCTGGTCCTCTGGAGCCTTGATGGATGCAGCGTCTCCCTGGTCCCACACAGCTGCTGGCTGGCTCACATTATAGGATGGAGAGGCTCTCTCTGGAGGTAGCCCAATCCTGGCATTTCATTTCACCACACAGTGAAACAGCGAGCAGTAGCAGCAGCAGCAGCAGCAGCAGCAGCAGCATATCCTGCCTCAATATCCAAGCCTGATGACTGAGCAAATGTGCACCAATGTGATTGGCCGGCTCGCTGGCCAGTCAGCTCAGAGGCAGCAGGGATCAGTGGGGGAGGAGGGTGGAGCAACATCCTCCATTTCACTTTTGAGCCCTTTCTCAGAGAGCTGTAATTATTGTAAAGAATCATCATCATCATCATCATCATCATCACAGCCCATCTCTATACACAGTGTTGATGGTGAACTGCTTCCCCCTCCTGAGACGCCGGAATGGTGGACCAGAACTTCCTCAAAATGGCCTCACCAAACTCCTCCCCTGCCGAGTTTTTGCATCAGTGAATACCCAAGTTGCCTTTCGCTTAGCCAGCTGGTGCTTATCATCTGCCTCAGGGGTTCCACAGGCCAAAAAGGCCCAACACGACTCCTCCTTAAGATTGATGGCATTCTTTACCACTGGTGTCCACCATCGGGTTCTAGGATTACCACCACAACAGGCACTGACCTCCTTATGGCTACAGCTCAGATCATCCGCCTCGAAAACGGAGGCATGGAGCATGGTCCACTTGGACTCAATGTCACCCATCTCCCACGGCACCTTGGTGAAGTTCTGCCAGAGGTGGGAGTTGAAACTCCTTCTGACAGGCGACTGCTCGACATTCCCAGTCTGCCAGATTGACCATTTTCTTACGTCCTGTTGGGGCATCCGGGGGTTTTATAAATTCATGAAAATACAATCTACACTTTCGCCTAGGGCACCAAATTACCTGCTGCTTGGGTTCAGATTGGTTCATCCCAATCACACCTTTCAAGGTCTCACTTTGTCCACATGAGCGTTGAAGCCCCACAGCAGAATGAGGGAGTCCACATGGGGAGCGCTCTCCAGCACCCCAAGGACTCCAAAAAGGGTAGGTACTCTGAGAGTCTGCTGCTACCCAAGCGATGTGTCGAGGCGAGTCCCACTATGTTAAGTCGGAACTTCTCGCCCTCACACACCAGTGCAGACTCCTTCCCTGCCATGACATTCGCTAGATTCCCTAGAGCCACCTTCTTTCTCACATTGCACCCAATCCCTATGGCTCCTCCCACAGGTGATGAACCCATGAGAAGGGAACCCACGCTGTCTTTTTGGGCTGAGCCCGGCTAGGCTCCGTGGGTGGTGCATTCCAATATTTGTCTATATTATACATATGTATGATTTATATACTGTATACAATTGAGCTGTGCTTTGTCTGGTCAATTGAATAATCTTCGAAAAGATATTTAGTGGTCAAACTGATAAACTTTATTTTTTTTGTGGTAACTATCCACTAAATTTGATGCCTGCAGCACATTCCAAAACAGCTGAAACAGGGGCATGTTTACCACTTATTACATAATCAAAACAGTTGGTCCCCCTCCCCTCACCCACTGTCAGAGGCCCGTTTCTGATATGTATTTAAAAAAACAACTTATTTCCCCCCCCCCCACTGCCGCAAATAAGATAAACTGGCAATAGCCAGATTGATATTGAGATTAACTCAAGGGAGTTCTTCACAATATAAATCTGGGACTGCTCCACGGTGATTTGCTCGGGAAAGGCGGGACATTCTGTACAAGACTTCGAGCTGATTGGACGATGCAGCATCTTGTGCACATTTGTTTTGACCAATTGAACTTCGTTCTCCTCAAAGGGGGTGGGGGGGTGGGGTGCAAGAACATCTTTACCATCTAAAAATGCACGAAGTGCCTGTCGCTGTTCAACATTCAACAAGGAAACGGTAAGTAAGTCTTCAAGAACAGAATTAATTGCAGCTAAAATTGCAGCATCCATTCGTCCTTGTTAGGTTTGATAGTTTCCCCCGGCGTCTACACTTCCTGGTTTTGTCACAGCTGCATATCCCGTCACCAAACACAATACCGCTTTGTGATTGGTCCGAACCATCGGTGGAATTCAACGGGCTCGGTACAAGATGTATTCTTGGGAGTTTGTGAACTCACAAATATCGCGAGAAATCATCTTGCAGAGCAAGGTTATAAGTAGGCCTCTGACAAAACAACTTTTTTTTTCCACTGGCGGAAATGGGCCAATGACAGTGGGGAAGAAAAATAAAATAAAATAAAAATTAACTTTTTTTTTTTTTTACTGGTGGGCGTGGGCTTCCATATTATGGTCTGGTATCAATAAATTTTCACTAAATTTAAACAAAACAATGATGACAATTTTTGGTACCAAACAATTACCAAAACAGGTTAAAATTAATGTACGTTCAATTGAAATAGAACGAGTATATAATGATACATTTCTTGGAGTGACCATTGAAATTTTGTTGGAAGCTCCAGAAAAGACAATGTAAAAACCAAAATGTGAAAAATGAGAGTCATCCTCTGTGAAACGAAGGATGACCTGAAAAACAGTTGTATACTTTATTGCTCGCTATTACTTTAATACAGTGTTGAGATATGGTGCAATAAATACATAAGAAACAAATACTTACATTATTTTTAAGTTACAAGAAAAGTTTTTAACTCAGTTAAATATATAGAACCAACTGATACATTATTAATCGATTTAACTACTCTGAAAGCCTATGATAGAAAATAGAAAACGGCATATATAATGTACAAAGTACAGAATAATTTACATTTACATTGAAGCTATTTGAAAACAGAGAGCTATGTTATGATTTGAGGGAAGCTGGTGTTCTAAAAATAATACATGAGAAGGACTAACAGAAGGCTGAATTTGTTTCTGTGACAGGTGTAAAAATTTGTGGAGTAATTGTGAAAATTATCTGAAAATATGTGGGTTCAAGTATGTTTAAAGTACTGGATAAATATATGAAGTTATGAATCAACAATTTTTTTTGTGTTAGCGTGACTGTGAGGACAAATTTGTGCAACAAGCTGGTTTTTGCTGTTGTTTTTTTAAAATATGTTTTTTTTCTTTTTATAATTTAATTTTACTCTATAAGATGATGACATTTGTGTTGGCGATTTGAAGGAATTTCTTTTGATGTATGTTCTTGTATTGTAAAAAAAAAAAGCAGAGTCAAGTTGCGACTTCACCCTATGGCTTGTTGGCGTGGAATTACTGATCGAATGAAGCTAATTGAATAAATGAATGAATGAATGAATGAATCAATCCATTGAACAACTCTTTTTACTAAATTCAATAAACATTCAGGAACTGAGGATGCAGGTCTACACTTCACACTGTGGTACACATTTTCAATGGGAGAGAGATATTGACTGCTGGCAGGCCAGTCTAGTACTCAAACTCTTTTACTAGGAAGCCACACAGTTGTAACTTGTAACACATGCAGAATGTGGCTCAGCCAGGCCCAAAGTAGCTTGCTGCGTTTCTGAGTCTTCTTGATACATGGCTTTCTCAAACCAAGACCATTTTTACATATACATTTTTTTCAACATGTGTATAGGTTATGTTTTGTTTTATATGATTTTTAATATCTTTAAGTAGATTTTCCTCTCTCTCTTGTTTTCTTTTTTTTAATTTGAGTGTTTGAAAAATAAAATTCATTCATATGAAGCTGCCGGCAATCATCTTTTTAACCGGTGTACTGCAATTTCCTAGTCGTGAACATAAAGTGTACAAGAACCCAAGAGTGGCTCATCACTTGCACAGAAAACAACCTCTTTCACAGCAGAAGCACTATTTAATGATGTGTGTGCATGTCACTGATAGCACCTGTCTGAGGATGAAGCTGGTCGAGGTGGTGCTGCCGTCAGACCGCTTCAGGCGACTTCTCCGGGAATAAGTCCCCCGGTTCACCTAGACCGAGCATAAGCAGCGAAAGAGAAAAGCTGCATTATTATAAACACACTATCCAAGTTCTTAATATATCACTCACCATTAGCTATCACACGGTGCTGTTAAGTGTCTTGGTGTGGGTGTCCTAAAAATTCTATGCTGAATAAAGTTCTGGTGAGCACACAGTTGTTTTTCGTATATTAATGGACCGAATAATCTGGGAACAAAGCATCACTTTGCATGGCTGTTCTAGTCCGTGGTTCCACTGCTGGTATTAATCTATCACATCTAACACTTTGAATGAGTTGGAACTGCAAATAAATCCCAATTTCAAAACAAATGGCAGATTGTCTGTTCAATTTCTTTTAATTCCCAAAGCAGCCAGGCTGGGTAACCATTGTCACTGGAAATAACAAAACAATTAAATTGTTAGATGTCCCTACTGTTTAGGAGGCAAGAGCACCACATGCACGGGTCAAATTACTGGGGTCTGCAACTTGTGCCTCTGGAGCCTCTCCTTTGGCTCCCTGTGGATCTATTCAAAAATAGTAAAAAAAAATATATATATATATATATATATATATATATATACAGTATATATGAATTCATGATTTGATAAAGAAAAAAAATATTTTTATATTCCACAAAAAAAAAAAGAGTCAAAATTTATAAGTTGTCAGAAAAAGAGAGACAAGAGGTAGATGAAAAGTTTTAAAAAATTACCTAAAAATGTCCAAAAAGTGACCATAAAATGTCCAAAAGGAAAGCAGGAAAAGCAAAAAATTACCATAAAATATCTTTGGAATTGCCAACAAAAAACGGCAGAGAATTGAATAAAAAGGCAAAAAAAAAGAAACAATTTATAAAGTAGCCATAAAATGTTCAAAAACCAAAGAAGAAATGCAGAAAAACACCATAAAATGTCTTTGGAATTGGCAAAAAAAGTCAGAAAATTCATTAAAAAAATTATTAAATAAAAGGCCAAAAAGTAAATGTTCTAAAAGTATACTATATGTGTCCAAAAACAAAAGAAGAAATACTGAAAATTACCATAACATTTTCACAAAATTGCCCAAAAATTTATTTAAGAAAAGACAGGAAAGAAAATGCTCGCGCGAGATGCTGTGATTATCGCGAGACCTACAGCGAGACCGGGACACCCCAACATGGCAGCGCCCTGCTGCTAAAATAGAACTAGCTCTATTATGCTAAACTAATTCGAGTTTAACCATCATATATCTTGGCTTTTCTCTTTCATCCGACAGATTTGGAATACCATCCAACGTGGAGGACCTCGAACGCTTCATTGACGGTTATTTTTACAACTGCGCGATGGAGGACTCTTCCGTCGAGAAACCGTCTAAGAAACCCTCTAAAAAGAGAAAGAATGACTCATCGACGGACACGGACGACCTAACTACTACGGAGGTCTCGGTCAGTATGCTGGAGTCCATAAATAAAAAGTTAGAGGTCCTCTCCCTAATCTGCGAGGAGGTGAAAGGATTTAAGGTAAGTATGGAATTCCTCAGCCAACAAATAAATGATCTCCAACGCAACAATGCCGAGATACACGCTACACTCGTGACTGTTTCAGCCGAGTTAGAAACCATTAAAAAGGAAAATAAAATGCTAAAAGAAACTATTCTGGATGTTCAATCCCGTAGCATGCAGGATAATTTAATATTCTTAGGTATATCCGAGAACACCTCTGACAATCCAGAGGTTGAGATAAAAAAAATTATGACGACATCGTTAAAAATTTCTCAGGAGACGGTAAATAACATCTCCTTTCACCGGGTACATCGGCTTGGAGCCCGTAGGGGCAACAGACCCCGTCCTATTATCGCCAAATTTGAGCATTTTAAACAAAAAGTATTTGTTAAAAGTAAAGGACGGGAGCTTAAAGGGACCTCATTTGGAATGAATGACCAATTCCCTAGAGAGATTAATGAGCGGCGAAAGGTACTGTTTCCTATAATGAAACAAAATAGGCATGAGGGTAAACGGACTATGATGATCGTTGATAAACTATACATCGATGGCCAACTATTCCGGAACCCCAACTCCACTCCCTGGCTGTTCTAATTAGCATCGATGGAACTAAACTTTGTTTGATTATTAGATGTATACATATACATATACATATACATATAATGTATATGTGGTTATAAAACCTAAAATATGAATACTCATTATGTTTACGCTATATTATAAATATAATAATAATACATAACTATATCTAAAAGTAGATTTAAACAAACAAAAAAAAATCTCGCTTGGGTTACCAGTTACTGGTGTATTATAATGTTGTTTAACTCCCCACTAACGTCCTTCACTTTCACATCCCTACCCGTTTTTTCACTGTTATATTTACTTACACATTTCCTTATATTTTACACAAATTATATAAATCACCTAACTACTTTGATTCTATCCTATAACATGCCAGTATTGACAAATGGCCTATGCAGATATTTACACAGGACTGAGCCTATATTGTTTGTATGCATAAATTAGTTCTGGTTTCCTGGAATGTTTGTGGCGCTCGCTCACAGGCAAAAAGAATAAAAACTTTAGACCATCTCTTAAAATTAAAAGCAAATATTTGCCTCCTGCAAGAAACCCACCTACAAAAATCTGAAGAAAAATTACTTATTGATAAGAATTTTAGCCAAGCATACTCTGCCCCTTATAACAGCAGACAAAGAGGAGTCTGTATACTCATACATAAGAATTTACTCTTTACTCTAAATAATATAATAACAGACCCAGAGGGCCGATACATTATTATTCAGGTAACTATATTTAATAAAATATATACACTTGGCAATTTATATGCCCCTAATAATGATGATCCGGCCTTTTTCCATGAATTTTTCTCTCAGCTGTTTGATTTAGCAGCGAACTCTACTATTATTATTGGAGGAGACTTTAACACAGTCTTAAATCCATTAATAGACCGTTCTAATAACACAACATGTATAAGGCGATTACAATCTACTAAAGTAATAGGGGAATATATGGATGATTTTGGCCTCGTCGACAGCTGGAGACTTAAAAACCCAAATAAGAAGGAATTTACCTTCTTTTCCGCTGTACACCGGTCTTTTTCAAGAATTGATTATTTTCTTACAAATAACTCTATTGCTGATAAAACTGTTACAAAAATACATCCTATTATTATTAGCGACCACGCACCAGTCTCACTTTCCCTACAAGTTGATTATACCTTTAAACCACCACCAACATGGCGTTTTAACATCTCTCTGCTAAACGATGCAGAGTTTGATAAAATTATAAGGAAAGAGTGGGCAGACTTTTTGGAAATAAATGACTCTCCAGGCCTATCGCCATCTCTTCTCTGGGAAGCTGGGAAAGCAGTAATTAGAGGTAAAATTATATCATATTCATCTTATAAAAAGAAACAGGATCAAAAATTTGAAAATGACTTGGAAGATAAAATTAAACAACTGACGGATGAGTACGCAATAAACCCAAATGACCAAATATGGACTGACTTACAAAATACAAAAATACAGTTAGACGATATGCTAACTAAAAAGACAGAGTTTATAATACAACAATTGAGATACAACAACTTTGAATATAATAACAAATCAGGTAAATTTCTTGCAAACCAACTTCAACGCAATCGGGAAAAATCTCTTATAACGGCTATTAAAGGGACAACTGGTGAATGTACACAATCACCAGAAGAAATTAATCAAATTTTTTATAACTATTATCGCAACCTATACTCAGAAACTAACAAACCTAACCCTGAGCATATTGAGGCATTCCTCAGTAGCTTAAATATGCCTCAGTTAACTACTGAATATAAAGATATGTTAGAAGCGCCACTTACTATAAACGAGTTGTACAGTGCTCTAGATAGTATGCCTAATGGCAAGGCACCTGGCCCAGATGGTTATCCGGCTATATTTTTTAAGCACTACTGGTTAATGCTTGCTCCGCTATTCTTAAGAGTAGTAACAGAAATTAAAACTAATGGTTACATACGTCCACACATGAATACAGCAGCAATTAAACTTTTATTAAAGCCAGAAAAAGACCCCACCCTTCCATCAAGTTACCGTCCGATTTCACTAATTAACACTGATATCAAAATTATTACTAAGGCTTTCACATCTAGATTAGAAACCGTAGTCTCGACAATTATTCATAGCGACCAAACAGGCTTTATTAAAGATCGTCACTCTACTAATAATATTAGGAGGCTCTTTAACCTTATTAGCATGTCACAGCGGCATGATAAGAAGGCAGTTATTATATCGTTGGATGCAGAAAAAGCTTTTGACAAAGTTAACTGGTCCTTCCTCTTTGCTGTTTTAAATAAATTTGGCTTTGGGAAATCATTTATCCACTGGGTGTCAGTATTATATGATTCTCCCAAAGCTACAGTTACTACTAACGGGATTATATCTAAGAGCTTTATTTTACAGAGAGGCACAAGACAGGGATGCCCACTATCCCCTTTATTATTTGCAATATTTATCGAGCCACTTGCAATAGCCATACGCCAGGAAAGAAGGATTCAAGGAATTCACTCTGGGGTAACAACATAAAATTAATCTATATGCCGATGATATTTTACTTTATCTAGAAAACCCGGCGATTTCGTTAGGGGAAGTATTTAACTTAATAACTAAATTCTCACAGTTGTCAGATTATTCTATTAACTGGACAAAATCAACACTTCTACCTATTACAGAAAATTCATGGAACCCTGCAAGCCAGGACCCACATTACTCATTTCCTATAGGTAATTTAAAATACTTAGGCATAAAAATCTCACCTAAATTAACTGATTTAATTCATTTAAACTTTTCTCCACTTCTGGATAACATTCATAGTGACTTGGAACGCTGGAATAATCTTCCTATTTCTTTAATAGGACGAATAGCCACCGTTAAAATGAAAGTTTTACCTAAAATAAACTATTTTTTCTCAATGATTCCATTTAAACCTACGGCTAAATGGTTCCAGTTGTTGGACTCAGCAGTTACTAATTAATTTTACTGGAAAAAAAAAAGAAGCAAAGATTAGTCTATCTACGCTTCAGAAAAGTAAATCCAAAGGTGGTCTAGAGGCACCAAATTTTATGTACTACTATATAGCTAACCAGCTACAATATATCGTTCTATGGGCACAACCCAACAGAGATACTAACTGTTGGCTGGAACTAGAACAGAAGGATTGTAATAACCTCAGACTTCTAGATTTACTCTTTATTACAACATCGATTAAGCGACATAATTGTTTTAAAAACCCAATGATTTCCGCCACCCTGACTGCTTGGTGGAAGGCATTAGAAATTACAAAAGCCCAAGTGGAGCCCTGTGGGCTTTCTCCCCTATGGCATAACCCTGACTTTCGAATTAACAACCAAACGTTTTATTTAGGTGTGTGGGAGCAGAAAGGAATCACACATCTTCACCATCTCTTCTCAGATAATATGTTTATATCATATACATCTTTGCTCCAAAAATACAAAATAACAAACGGGAATTTTTTACATTATCTGCAAGTTAAAAATATGATAAAGAAACAAATTCCAACACTTCAGGGTACGCTCCAACCGCCTGGCTTAGCTAAAGATATTACCAAGCTTTCTCCGACAACAACAAAAAAACTTTCAAAAATATATAAGTTACTTTCATATACGGATAAAATGTCTTTACCCATCTTAAAATGGGAGACAGACTTGTCTATAGCTCCGGAATCTGACTTTTGGATTCAAGTTTGTGAAAATGCATTTAAAATGACAAAACACACAAATTTACAACTTATCCAATACAAAATTATCCATAGAACATACATTACTCAATATATGATGAAGAAAATGGGGCTCTCCGACTCCGACATTTGTCTCCAGTGTTTACAAAACACTACAGACACTTATTTTCATGCTTTATGGTTATGCACTCCGATTATGTATTTCTGGACTAAAGTCTTAGAAAAACTTTCCGCTATCTTGGACTATAGGATACCTTTATCTCCAAACTTGTGTTTGCTAGGTGACCTAACAACAACTGACCTACCACATAAACAATTTCAATCTACACTTGTAGCCCTTACTATCGCTAAAAAAACAATTCTTGTTAACTGGAAAAATAAACAAACTCTGAATATCGACCAATGGTCTAACCTCCTCATAAATCACATTTTAATGGAAAAAATATCGGCCTCAAATAAAAAACAAATATCAAAATTCATAGAAATATGGTCTACGCATATAGAATATTTTAACCTAATTCTGGTTATTTAATTCTGCCTGTTAGCGAGAGCCACCACATCGTGATAACTTACATTGATGTCTCTGCATTTGGCAGTTTGTGCCAAATGGTTGTGTTTTTATAGTCAGGAACCCAGTTGCTGCCAACAGGATCGAGCAGATTCACCTCCAATGGGCACTAAGGGCTAATATTCGGATTCACTGCATGCCAGGGGACTAACTCTACAGGTGCTGTCCCCCCTGGCTGGGCGTGGGCGGGTCTGCCCCTCTGTTGGCTGCTGGGTGGCGGCTGCGTCTTGGTCGTTCCCTGGGTCTCGTGGGGGGTGCTGTGTTGCGGGGCTCTCCCTGGTGTTCGGGGCGGCGCCGCCCCGGCGCGGTCCGTCGCTCTGGGTCCGGCGACGCGGGTCGGGGCCTGTGGGCCGCCGGGGTGCCCCGTGGTTCCCTCTCCCCTCCCCCTTCCTCCCCCTTGCTTCCTCTCCCTCTTCACCTCTCCCCGCCCGTCCTCCGCCTCCCTGTCCCTTCTCCCTCGTCGCCCTTCCTCCTCCTCTCCCCCTCTCTCTGCGGCCCTGCCGCTGCCTCCTGCCCTTCCTGTCGTCTCCTTCCCCCGTCCCCTCCCCCTCCCCTGTCCGCCCTCCCCCCCCTCCCCTAGGCCGGGGGTTCCATCCGTGGCCCGGGTCTCGGCGCTCCGGGGGCGGGGGGGTGGTCGGGGTTGGTGTTGTGCCCGCCCCGCTCCGGTGGGCCTCCGGGCACTTCGGGCGGGCCCCGGTATCCGGGGGGCGAGCCCCGCCGGGGTCCCGGTGGGGTGGGTGGGGTTTTTGGTGGGCGGGTGCACCCCCCCCCCCCCCAGGTTGGGGGGGGCCCAGCTGGTCGCTCCTCTTAACTCACTGCACTAGTTTTGCACAATACATTTTAGGGCACATAACACACTTTGGGGGGGAGTGGGGTGGGGTGGAGACACCACACAACTGGGGGGGGGGGGGGGTGCATCGGTTGGGGCAGGCCGCAGTATGGAGCAGTGCTGCGGTCGCCTGTCCGTGTAAGTAACCATAAAATATCCAAAACCAAAAGAAGACATCCCGAAAATGACCATAAAATGTCCACAAAATTGCCAAAAATGTCAGAAAATTGATAGCAAAAAAGGCTGAAAATATTTGTAAAAAAAAAAGAACGCACATCCCGAAAATGACCATAAAATGTCCACAAAATTGCCAAAAATGTCAGAAAATTTATAGCAAAAAAGGCTGAAAATATTTGTAAAAAAAAAGCCATTAAAAAAAAGAAAAAAAGAATAGAGGCAGAAAATTAACATATATCCATAAAATTTGACAGAAAGGCAAAAAAGTACAAAAAATGTATAAAAATTATCAAAACAAAACAAACAACAACAACAAAATAACCTCTATGTATTGTATACATCAAATGTTTGTGTTACGGTGCAGCTCCAGACACTTTTTTTGTGATATATTTGGCCTAAAATGGCTCTTTTTGACGGAAAGTTTGCTGACCTCTCTATATACCAAAACAAGACATTAGGTTTCATTTGCTAAATTTGATTCAATTCTTGCTTTACAGTTCTGTGTTTTACTCCTTAATTTCTCCTCAACGCTTCCTCTCTTCGTCTCCCATAAATGCCATATATAAAAGCGATCTTACCCTCTAGAGATGAAAATTAATTATCTGCCAGTGATCTGTCCCAATTCTGTCCATGTCTCCAGGGTGTACGACAATGTCAGAAAAGTCATGGCCCACTTCTCTCAATATCTAAAACAAGGCCATTAATCTGGGTCATCATCTCTTTCTGTCAGCAAATGCAAGCCAAGAAAAGCCAAGAAAAGCCAAAAAGAGAGAAGTCTCGAAATAGCCTTCAGATGGAGTTCTATTTCATGTATTTTGTACAGCAGTCTAACAACTATTTTCACTTAGAGGAACGGTATCGTTTCTATAGCTTTAAAGAAATGTGACATGCAAACTCAAAGGCAATAGTCTTAAAAACATTAGTAGCTCATTGACACAAAGTAGAACTGTTTCTACTGAAAACCTGAAGTTTGTATCAGCCAATTTGGACTGCCACAGTAAACAAAATGAGAATGAATAAAATTCCTGAGCACATTAAGAGGAGATACCTGGAATATGGGCGCTTGGATGCCCTCACCAATCTTGTTCCGTATGTAGATGTGACGGGACATTTCAGCCAGGACATCGGTCCAGACTGCTGGCTGCTCCGGTGCGGCCCAGCGGAGGGGTGGCAGCTTGCGGGCTGCGTGATCCAGCTTCACTCCGCGCAGCGGGACATGGGCGCTCGTTGTCTGATCTCCTCCACTGCCAAGACACAGGTGCTCCTGCTGCTGCTCTTGTGGGCTGCAGGGAGACTTTAGATGATGATGATGATGATGATGATGATGATGATGATGATGATGATGATGATGCTCACCCACTCAGAAGCAGATGGACTTGAGTGATGGATGAGGGAGGGGGGTCTTTTTTTAGCCTGCGGAGAGGGATAATTGTAGGCTATTTTTGACACTATGTAAAAGGTATTCCAGACTCATCCTGGAAACAAGCTTATTTGGAATAATATACAAGGTTTTCCAAAACATTTGACATCATTTTGAAATTGTATATTGTATGTAACTGATTTTAAGAAAAGCTTCACAGATGATCAATGTGACTTGGCAGTTTTTTGTCTCTGCCTTCCATATTATTATTATTATTATTATTATTATTATTATTATTATTATTTTGTGCTATGTTTAAATCTGCTTTTTGTTGAATTTCCTTAAACATGCAACAACATTGTCTGACAAAAAATGAAATATTAAACAAGGGGTCTCAGGCAATTAATTTTTTTAACTTAACTTAAGTTAACTCACAATTTATCGCAAATTTGATATCTGTTCTAAATGTACAATAAAATATATACTGTCAAACTCTTGTTGTCGAAAAAATGTTAAACTAATAGAAATATGGCTGCATCTTTTAGTCATTGATACAGTAATTTCATAAGAATTTATAAAATTGAGATATGTGTATTGTAAAAAATGAGTGTGATATTGATCTGTATTAAGATCATTTGTATTAAGATAATTTGTCTGCCACTAGATGGCATTATTGCATTTGTAAGTCATTGGTGACAGCTCAATGCATTTTTCTTTTCATATTACTATCTAGATTATTATCTAATCTTTAACATGAAGTAACTTTTGAAATTCTGTGCATTTTTAAAAGTGTAAAATACAACTTCACCCCAGTCTCCAAAAATATATGCATTATTATTAAATGTATTACTGCTAAATTTTGATGTGGACGCGTCTACTGCATTGCGACTGGAATTCCCCCAGTACAGGTTTTCCAAGTAAGTAGCGGTTATTAATCGGGCGTTAAAAAAATTAGTGGCATTAAAGAAACTTTAAATTAACGCAAAATTAACACACACATTTTGACAACCTTATTATAAACTAATATTATATTACAAAATGTTCGTGACCAGCAAAGTATGGTGTGAAGCGTGGTCTAAATATGTGCATGGGCGATTAGACATTGTTTTGGCATTTTTGCAGGCGCATCAGCTCGCCACCACTAGAAGTTCCCTCATTCCCTGATTTAATTCCCTTTAAAATCGCTTTGAACATAGCGAAGGAGAAACTGATTTGCCGGAGTCCATTCAGAAGGTTAATGCATCATCCAAAGTAAGTTGCACAGGAAAATTCACGATCTGTAAGTGGGCACTTGGAGACTGCTTTCGCGCCCATGCATGACCATAGGCAATCACACACCGGGATATGTGGCCTATCTTGAGGCTGCTGTTAGTTACATCAACATACAAGCACAATCAATGCAATTAATAGAACAATGACTATTGCAAGTTGGAGCAGGTGCTGGCATAACATTTCCATACATATATCATGTTAGTGTGCATTATACTGAAAGTAATCTTGTGCATTTGTAATAGTTACTTAGCGTTAAATTGTAATGTCAACAATGAAAACATTATTTTGGATTTTTTTTATTATTTAAAAATATCTACAGTAATATATAATTATTTTTCCTTTGTTTAAAACACAAAAAATTGGAAGTTGTATTCTTAACAAGAGTTATTTACGTAATCTCAGTGAGTCATGTTAAATACAGCCATACTACATACAAAAGATTCGTGGTATCTACACAACCGCGAAGTGGTAGGGGCCATGGGTTCTCGCAACCGTTGCATGATGGGATTTGTATGCTGTCTCGTTATGTCTTTATGTGCACCATCTTATACCTTTGTTTTTTCTCATTACACCTATCAGTGACTTTTTTAGTCCTGATAATTCAACCGTGGGATTTCTGTCTATTTTTACGCATTTAAAACCGAGAGAAAATTGATTATATTTCTACTTTCGGACTTCTGGGCGTCACGACCCGCCATTTTTGCTGTTCCGGGATGCATTTGTTGACTGTAGAACTATGGAGGTAAATATGGTGCAAAACTAACTTGTAAAAAAAAGTCTAAATTTGTATCTGTAAAAGTCGTGATTTGTACCTGTAAAAAGAATGTGTACCTGTAAAAAAAAAAATTGTATCTGTAATAAAAATGTGTACCTGTAAAAAAAATGTTTGGATCTGTAATAAAAAATTGTACCTGTAAAAAAATGTGTATGTGTAAAAAAAAATTGTATCTGTAAAAACAAATTTGAACAAAACAAAACCCAATAAAGTTGTCTAATTTTCATAAACAAATTCTCAAATGATATGTGCCCATAATTTTTCTCCTCACAAGACAATTTTGTGGAACAATAGAGTAATTATGATTAATAGAAAATCAATATTTAAAATCACTTGGTTTGAGAAGGGTATTGTATTTGTAACTGATAGTAATATATATATATATATATTTTTTTAAGTTATCTAGACTTTACAGTAAAATATAACTTGAACTGTCCTCAAAGAGACTATAGCAAAATCTGCGGTGTAATCTGTTTTACCCTTGATTCTCTTAATTCAGAGGTTTTTTTTGGGTGTATAACAATGCTTCAAAGGCATTGCGAAGTCTAATGGTGGATGAATATATTCTTTTTGAAGGGAAATGAGACAAAAATAATAATTGGAAAGGTATTTAAAACCAGAATATTTCATGATTTTGGTAGAGGACAGTTTGGAAGGGTTTTAATTTAGTAAATTTAGTTAATATAAATAAGGCATTTACAAAATATATTAGATGGCCTGTGTTACCTAAAGTGAAACAAACGCATTTTAAAAACATAAACAAGATATACCCTGTGGCAGAATTTCTAAAGAGAAGATTTAATTTTGAGGTAGATAGTTTCCTTCTGCCAAAATGATGAAGAAACTTTGGATCATTTGTTTTTTCTAGGTTATCAGTAAGAATTAATGACGTTCTACAAATTTAATTAAGTCATGTTATTTTATTTATGGATGATTTTAACTTTTCTGTTTTGGATTTAATTAATATTATTTTGTTAATGGGCAAATATCATATTCATTGTGCTAAGTGGAAAAGCTGTAAACCTACCTTTCAAGGATTTATTGCTGTTGTTTTTTGCATGCTTGGAGAAGTGTGTGTGTGTGTGTGTGGGGGGGGGGGTGGACAAATATGCAAGGAAAATAAGTGCCAATATGAAGCAGTATTTATTGTTTTGATTTTTTGATGTCTACACTCCTCTTTTATTTTAAGTGACATGATGTGCAAGAATCCCCAGTTTTGTTTATTTTTGATATTCTTTTTTGTTGTTTGTATTGTTGCCATGTTCAGGCGTTGTATCCTCTACAAGTCTATGTTAATAAAGTGAAGGAGAAAAAAAAATAATAACTGTTGACTGAAGGGTGGGGGTGAGCATTTATTCCCTCTCCTTGAGGAAGGAGTGCGGGCGAAGATTACCCTTGACAGTAAGAGTTATTAAATTATTTGTTGTGGTGCATTTTGTAAATTTTGTTCGTACTCATGTTAAAATGAGTCAACTAACATGACTATAAGCAAATGCCTCTGGAATTGAAAATACAAACTATTTAGCACTTTAACCACTCATTCTCATTTCTGTATGTACTGTATGTTTATACACTATATGTATTTAATATACTGTATATTTATGTCAACAGGTGTACATATGTATGACAAAATCAAACTCAAATGATTCGAAAGATTGTGAATGAGAGGAAAACATCTTGGACAAAAGTGTCAGGAAACAAATTTGAATAAATGACCAAAATATGTTTAACCCATTTGTGGGCCTATTGTTTTGATCTGATGCCTGTGATGAATCTCAGTTGTAAAACTAAAGAGAAAATACTAGCATAAACATTCATGTGATTAGCATCCTTTTCATTACTATACAAGGTTTCATTTTCAATTATTTTACAGATTTCTGATGAAAACAATCCTGCAGCCATCCAAAAGCCCCTAAGCACGTTTGTCCTGAACGTCTTTGTGCTCAAAACGGGGGACTGTAATCGGGAATTGTCACGGTTTTGTGGTAGAGCCTGAGATGTGAGCCCAAAACTTGAATTTTTGTCCCGATTAATAAACTTGAAAAGCAGTGGTGTTGTACTGTATATTTCTCTTGTTTTTATTTGTAAGTATAGTTTTCTGTCTATGAAATCCCATTTAGCCAATTCAATGTAAAAAGAAAGTAGTAATAGTATAGATAATTTTAAAAAGTAAGTAGCTTCTACGCATAAAATCATATTTAAAAACTCAGATAAGTAATCCCAAAGATAACAAGATTGACCAGTGAAACTAAAAACTCAAGTAGCATTTAGTTTGCAAATTTAGATTTTAGTCAATTAAAAACTTGCTTTGTTTTAACAAGGACCCCCCTTGTAACTACTTGATAATTTGATGCAATTACCTGCCTTACATTTTCTAAATAGATTTTTCAGAATTTTTTTTTCAGTGTTTAGCCTATTTGTTATCCAGCCCAACACTGAAAAGTGTATGAGCTGCAGCTAAAATTTGCTCATTAAAGTGGATGAGATGAAAAAAATAATACAAATCCGAAGAGGGACGAAAGCAAAGGCCTTTTGCTGATTGTCCATGCATCCTCTCCACCCACAGGTAAAGGAGTCCCCAAAAGTGGATTGGGTCATAGTGGCAAATGATGTGTTGGGTTGGTGGATCATGCACCACAAATCCCATTGGTGCAAAAAATGTCCATCAATGCAAAGAAGTCACTATATGCCACGGAGGAGGCGGGACTTCCGGGGTTTTACCCATCAATTTTGTTTCCGTTTCCGGTTTGCGACGTGTGTGTGTGTGTGTGTGTGTGTGTGTGTGTGTGTGTGTGTGTGTGTGTGCGTGTGTGTGTGTGTGTGTGTGTGTGTGTGTGTGTGCGTGCGTGTGCGTGTGTGTGTGTGCCGCGTCCCAGTACTTACGCTTCTGCCTTTGTGCGCCTCAGTTGCGCGTTCCCGTCGAGGGGTGCGAGGCTGCAAATGTGTCGTATCTGTCTCAGTGTCAGAAGCATTTCAGATAGCCGAAACGCCCTCCGGATGAGCGGGAGCGCGCGGTTGGGGGGCGCAGGGGTGCGGTGCGAGTGTTGGAACGCGGCCAGCAGGGGCCGGAAACGGCGCTGATGTGTAAAAGTTGGAAGTCCGTGGCATCTCCCCCATAGATCCCTGGTTCGTTTGCTTTGCAGTGTCAGCTATATATAGTGGCCCCCAATGCAAAGCAACCACAAATACCTGAACAAAACAACAGCAGAAAACACAGCAGCATTTACAAAACACAAAAACATATAAATGGTCAAAACAAGTAAATTAAAGATAAATATAAAAAAAAAACAAAAAAAAAAACAATATAAACCAAACACAACAGCAGACACAAAAACACAAAAATAACTAAATAAAACAACAAAAAATAAACACATAAATAAAAGTAAAAACACAACAACAAACACCAAATGTGTCTTTTGTTCTTGTGAGTTTTTGTGTTTACTTTTTGGTTGTTTTATGTAGTTATTTGTTGTAGGGCTTTCTACTTCCGAGCCACTGTATAGCCTACTATTATGTCGTTGGCTGTGGCCAGCCTTTTCAGTTTGTACTACATTATAGTTCGCCATAGTTCCTTTCCCGAGTGTAGGACGTCACGAATGCCCCTAGGCCCCCTTTACATTTCCTCTAATCAATTTAGTAACCATACCATTACGTTCATAAAATGAATACCGACGCTCTGCTGCAGTACGTCCCCGCCCCACCCCCACGTGGGTTGGAGATGTGATTTCACCTTGCGTCTGTGGTCATTGCGTGTGAGACCTGCTCCATGTTTAAAGTGCATTGAGATTGCGTCTGTTGTGAAATGGCACTGTAAATAGAATTCACTTGACAGACTTGTGCAAAAAAGGGAACATTTACAAACTGTTGCAACACTTCTAGAGTTGTATAGTCCCCTTGTAGTGTAAACAACTTCCAGTAGGTGGCAGCCTTAGAGAAGGAAGTAGCATACAGGATGTTTTACACTGGGTGCGAGATGTTGGCTGCCACCTATCAATTGCCACCCCTCCATTGCCAGTTGACAACTGCGAACATCCGGGCATTTCTGATATTCCTGTAATACAACACAATGCAAACGCTTCCTTTACATGGTGAAAACAAAGGATGTATTGTAGCATTGTAGTATTGTATACAAACCAGTTTTGAAGTGCTTTCATCACAATCTGACAGCAGATCAAAAATAATCCTCACAAACCAAATTACAGCAATCTAAAATCCAATAATTTTCAATGAGCGGAGAGCTGCCTTTCACCCAGTGAGACCTACGTTGTGCTTCAGCTTCCAATGCTTGGTACAGAATTCAGAACGCGCGCACGCACGGCAATGAATATACTTTACCATGGTGCATTTATATATCTGGCTTTACAACTGAACCTGATGCTACATGATTTCCACTTCCATTTATACATCACAGATTATTTTTTGAGCAATGTATGAAACATACACTCTAAAAAGAGAATTGTTGAACCAATTTCAGATTATAAATTGAATTGTGGGCCGACAATCACTTTAAGTGGTAACACATGATTGAATTAAGTTAGTCCAAGTTAGGTGTAATTATGAGTTCATTTAACTTAATATATTCATCTGAATTAAATTAATCCAAAGTGACTCCAATCCAAAGCATTAATTTTAATGAACTCATAAGTACTTAAATTTAATAAATTCACGTTGAACTAACTTAATTCAATTGTGTGTTACCACTTGAAGCGATTTGTTTAAATTGGCCAATAATTCAATTTGTAATCTTAAATTTGTTCAATAATTCTCTTTTTAGAGTGTAGTGCACTAAGACATTTGATCCAGTCATCCGTTGGCTACAACAACTGGAGCCAATTTCATCTGATTTAGGATGAGGCAGGGTACACCCTGGAGTGATTACCTAGCTGTCAATCGCACTACTGACATATAGACACACCAACAGAGTGAACCTAATTTACACATTCACACAGTGTGGGCGGAAGCACAGGGACATGCAATTTACAAAGAGAAAGACTTTGAAGCTTCTGGCTGTGAGACAAACTCATCAACTGTCCTACCAGACAACACATTTTTATTTCTCTTGAGCAGTACATTATACAAAAATATAGTGAATATCAACAGTTCAGTGTTCAAAAGCCATTGAGGCCATTTAATAAAAAACTGTTAACTCTTTACGTCACTCTACAGTCCAAGATTCCAGGAAGCAGGTTTTCTCCGGAAAAAGTCTTCCGGTAGGTGATATCAAATGGGTGAAAAAAACAAAAGCACAAATAATGCATTTGTAGTCATTAATAAGGAAGACAAACCCTGCATCTTCATCATCCTCAGGTCGTTCAGTTGTCGTCTTCAGCGTTGTTTGGTGCTTGTTGACTTTGTGAAAACTCTGTAGGTCTCACTTAGTGTCTTTGCTCTGCATGTGCAAGAGGGCTTCACAACACGTCATTTTACTGTTTTCATTCATATTTTACTTTTCTGCAAGTAGAAAATGTACAAGGCAATCAAAATAACAGCATCCCAATCCTGTGAGCGGTGAAGCACACCTTGCCAGTATGCCTTTTTTTTTTTTATATGACATATAATAGTAATAATAGTAATATGAGCTTCAGCGAATCCTTATCGGTCTTCTTCTTTTAATTTTTTTTGATCGCTCAGTAGCCAAACAAAATTGCAATGCTTGGTTGAGATATTGTGCAATAAGATGACAAAAGGTAATTTGGGTATTTTAACATCCGTAAGCACCTGGTGGGTTTTGGTGTTTCACTTAGAGCTGATGTGCTGTTAGCTGTGCACATAAGCCCTGCATGGTGCTTCTGGTGGAAAGTCATACTTGCTCAGGTTGGGAGGGAAGTAGGTCGTGCTGAACATGTTGCTGGAAGGCGGGGAGGAGAAGTGGCGGCTGCTGTCATCGTTTACATGAAGATTGTTCTTGTGTAGCATCTGCAGGATTGGGTTAAGCTCCAGTTACCAAAATATCAACCCACAAGTGTGAGATTGTGGAAAATGGACAGATTTGACTGTAACCCACCATGACCTCCATTGGAATGTACTTCTCATTTTTTGGCATGGCGTTGTCATGCTTGTTGTAGGTGAGGTGGTTGCGCGTGCTGGGGTGGATGACCGCTGACTCTGCAGAGGGTCGGCTCAGATGGTGACAATAGGCCACGGCCAGCGCAGACAAGAGGGCAGCTGCAAAAAAACTGGCCATGCCGACAGTGACCAGCTGGAACAATGTGAAAGCTGTCAAACAGAAGATGGGCAGTGAGTGAGAATAATATTCTGCAAGAATTGAAAGACAATCGTTTTTCCCCACTTACTTCCACAGTTATGGTCCTCTTCTTCAGGCAAAATGACTGAAATGGCACAAACGGGGTAAGACATCATAATAAATATTAGAGGAGGTTAGCTTGTTTTCAGACTTTTATGATACATACAAATGTTAAAATGTTAATTGGAAATTGCCTGTTAAAGGCCTTTTAATAGCAACAGTTTGAACCTGGGGTGGACTATTTGGATAATTTCATTTACGATAAATTTCAAGCAACAGCAGCAGCTTCATTGGGAGAGAACAAGCTCTCGGTCTTTTCAACCCTCGCACTCATGCGATGAGCAAACTCAATCGCAATATGGATGCGATTTTTGAGTTGCATTGAAAAATGGCTGCCAAGAAGGGCAGTTGGAGAATAAGTCATTTAGAAGTGCTTGCTAATCTGGCTAAGTGATGCCCCACCCACTCAGAGGCAAACAACTGCAGGTTGACTGAATTCTTGTCCTGCTGCCAAAACATTAAAACTACTTTTTTGGACACTGGTGTGTACTCAATTGAGATGGCCAAGGCTGTCTCCTTGGTAATAAGACGATATGCTTGGACACACAAACACACACACGCACACACACGCACACACACACACACACACATACACACACACACACACACACACACACAAAATGTTATCACCGTCTACGTTGGACCCTCCACTCCTCCCATGTGATGGTACCTGCGCTGTGGAGCACTTGCTTGTATTGAGCTGTAAGTTCTGCTTGGTTCCGTCATGTCCCTCTATCCAACCTGACACACAATCCATCCTCACCGTCTTCAGTCTTGCGATCTGTTGTAAATGTCTGTATCTGCTGAGGTTTTTTTCCAAGCTCACACTAAGCAGCCTGGCTCTGGGGAGCCATGAGCAGAATTTAAATTTATTTTGTTAACTCATTCAAACCCAAAAATGTATGAATCCGTTTTTAATACTTTGTCCTTCACGCCCATAAACGTATTTATTAGTGATGCACCGAATATTCGGCCACCGAAAATTTTCAGCTGAAAATGGCAAAAATGTGCATTTATTAATGATAAATTAATATAATTAATTATAATTGATAATTATAATTAATTACAATTAATATTAATTATAATAAATGCAATGATAATAAAAAATTGCCATAATTTTTTTTCAGCTTTTCGGTTTTCAGCCAAGCATTTCTCATTTTCGGTTTTCGGTTTCAGCCCCCAAAAATTTAATTTCGGTGCATCCCTAGTATTTGTAAATTTTTTATGTTTTTTTTATATTTTTTTTTATTCTAGATCATACAGAAGGCTTTGATGCAGCTTCTGACCTAAAGAGGTCGCTTAAAGCAATGCTAGTTATTAGAAAAAACGGCCAGCAGGTGGCAGCAGAGTATACGAGATCAGCCAGGGCCATGTTGCAACAAGGTCTTTTCGCCAGTGTTTTCAACAGGTTTGTGAATAATGATGTAACTTAGCTATATTCTAATGCTAATTGCTGCAAAACGGAAACAGATAGATATATACATTTTTCCTGATGAAAGAAGAGACTCCAATCTTTCTTTTGGTAGGTTCCATGTTTTTATAGCTGTAGAACAGAATATTCTCTGGACCTTGCAAAATCACAAAAAATCCAGTGAAACAGCTGGGAGCGAATGGGCTTGCTTCAGTGAAAATGACTGTGAGGGAATGAGTTAAGGCGCAACAAGTTCTTGCCATTGAAGGCATAGACTATTTAACAGTCAGTGTTTACCTGCCACCTCGTGTGTCTGGCATGGTCTGGCCTGGCTTAGGTTACCCTGGCACAAGTTAGCGTCCTGCTTTTCGCTGCAGGAGCGAGAGCGGTACTGCAAGCCCTCCTCATCACAGTCCCCCCAGTCTGACCAAACACCCCAACCTGATGACCAGTAAAAACCAAACCATTCAAAATGTCAATACTATTGATCCTGTTGAGTGTCATCACAAATGATCTATACAGTCACACAAAATGGTCTTGCTGAATGATGTACCTTCACATGAGTGTGTATTGCAAAGTGCCTCTTCAGTGTGCAAACCAATACAGATCCCACCTCCGTTGGCAGGAGGTGGATTATCACATGACCGTGTCCGCTGAAAATGACCACCCCCACAGCTCACAGTACATTGAGACCATGAAGACCAGCATGACCAGGCTCCGCCCACTGAAACAAAAGCACAGACAGTTTAACAGTTTTTGCAGGTGTTCTTTATTTATTTTAGATATCCCTTGATCAAGGTGCATACACAAACTAAAAACTGCCACAATATACATCGTAACAAGTAGGGCTGGGTATCGATTCCGATTTCCAAAATTAATTTGATTCGATTCAGAAGGGCCCGATTCGATTCGATTCACGATTCACATTGCTTTTCAATTGAGTTAAGGATTTCATGCAGTACCAATTTTACTTTTGTTTAAAAGACTTGCAAATAGTAGAAACTTCTTTCTCTTACTTGGTGCATTAGTAAAAATATGAATATTTACATTTATAATTGAATCCAATGCAGTTACATTATTCATTGAACATGACCTGACAAAGCAATAAATAATAATTGAAATAAATTACATCTACAGTGCTATGTAAATAAAGTGGCAAAAACACAAACACTAACCCTAACCCAAATCACGACATTCACATTTCTGTAATGTTTTTTATGCTAAGGTGGTTCCAGTGGTTAATAAATAAATACATAAAACCTAATTTACATAAGAGACACAGTCATAGTGCATAATTATGCATCCATGTTTTGTGTTTTTATGTCAAATTTCTTACCTTACTGCTTTTGGGGTATCATTCACTTTTCCTTTCATTTAATGTACAGTTTAATTACCGTCACATGCATGCACTCAATTTAATAAGGTGGCGGTAATAATGCACCAAAAGCACCTGCCAACCGCGTCAAGTTAAATCATGCATTACCGCCAGTGGCCTTCTTCATAGCCATATGTATCTATGCTAAAGAAGGGGGCGCTAATGAACCAAAAGTATTTGACAACCATCAAATAGAAACAGAAGAAGAAGTCCGTAGTCTTGTGTAAGTCATAGTATAATATGACTTATTCACTATTTAGAACAGCAAGACGCACAGTAAATAATCAGAATCAGGAATCTACTTTTGGCTCCAATGTGACGCAGAATTTTAGTTACGGTAAGCCATTTAGAACTACTGCAAAAAGAAAAGCTTTTCCATAGTGCATCTGTCTAAACAGTGTGTGTTTGCATGTGTATATTTTTCAAGAGGGAGACTCGCGATGCAATCCACTTGCATTAAAACGCAGCCCATTTTTAAAGTCATATTGCAATCAGCAGCTTGGAGCAGCTCATGCTTGAGCTGTTTCCTTTCTTTGTAAGCACTGAGCTCCTTTTGGGGTACTCTGAATAACAGAAGGGCACATTTGAACAACGCTCACACAGGGTTTTGAACGAGTACGTGCTCGCCTCGGGCACATTCATTTACTGGAAAAAGCCGTATTAGAAATATCGATACATGGTTTTATGTATCGATATTGGTCTATGAAAAGCAATATTGATTCAATATCGATATATCGATATTTTAAACCCAGCTCTAGTAATCAGCATTCTACCTGAGCACAGTCGCATGTTGCAATCTTGATATTCCACCGGGGATCCTACACATGCACTTGGATTGGTCCTTCCCTCTGCTGTTGAGCAAACACGTCTCCGGGTTCGAAAGCCTCTGGAACATTCATGGGAACAGGTGGACCATGTTTCCCAAGGTTCCCAGTGTGTATCTTTGGGCTGTGACAAAGCCCGGCCACCTGACTTTACCAAGTCATCAACCAGAGCTGGAAATAAGATGCAGAAACCAATTTCATAAAACCAGGCTTATACCTCTCAACCCACATTTAAAAAAATCCTCATGGTCTCAAATCCTCACAGTCAGTCTGGCAGGTTCCAGAACCGTCATTTGGACAAAACCTGGTCTCTAGTTTCTTCTTTCCTAATTGAAGTTGCTGGACGTCCCTAAGCAATGCCCGGCACGTGTATCTGTATCTCTGCTCTTGGCGTGATCTATCTTGACTGATGTTGACTGGCATCCAGGGAGTCCACGGGGTGTTGCGACGCACCTCAGGGCAAGCCTCCAGGTTGCAGGTCTTATACTCCTGAACAGCACAATCCATAGCTTCACTGTTACGGTCCGTTAAGACTGAGAATAAAGTACACAAGCAGCACAGTACCAAAGCACATCCAGGACAGCTGTTTCCATTCTCACAGGTTCTGGTCCTGGCGTGTACTCCTCCTCCGCATTCAGCACTGCATTGAGCCCAAGGCCCCCACGCAGTCCACAGAACTGGTAATGGACATGCTTTTTTTTCATTGCACAGCCTGAAAATACACATTTCTTGCTAAATATTTGTCCGTGTTTAATGCTCACCATGTGAAATGTGCAAATTAATAATTTTTTCCCCCTTCCCTCTCATTCCTTCTCACCTCTCCTCTCGACCTTGGCCAACACAGATTCGACCTTCGTAACGAGGTGAGGGGTTGTTGCAGGACCGTTGCCTCACTTCAAAACCCACACCGCAGCTGCTGCTGCAGGGGCCCCATGAAGACCAGGGAGTCCAGCCACCGTTCCTGAACAGGAGATGGAAAATCAATGACATACTTTTAGATGTATCTTCTTGTGTCATTCATTAACATAGTATTAAAATGTTGGTGTTGTTGTCTTCTGTTTAAGGATGCAGTTGCTGCTTTCGGGTATTCTGTTTAATGGCATGAGTATTTTACCATTTTATTTCAATATTTGCGTTTGTTAACCGTTTTAAGCATGCTCTTGCTTAGAATGCACCCTTTTTGAGTTCCTTTATGTTTGAGTCGAGTATTTTGAAGCAGCTCAACTAAATTAAAACACAGCAATTGAAGTTGTGCAGGCTGACCACAATGACCAATAACAAGTACATCTAATTTCTTGACATTTAAGAATAGAGTGGATTATGACAGAAAATGAAATTAGTAACAAATTTTGTTGCTTATTTTTAGAATTAGAGTTGGGGACACCAAATTGTGATGAACATTTTACAGATTTCATACTGCTCCCTAAACGGTTGCCCACTCTAAACTTTCTAAAATGTCTGCCCATGAGCCCCACGCAACCCCAAAATCAACTCAATTTACTAAATCTACTCACTTTCATAGAAAACTAATAACAATACAAACTGTCACTTCATCAGTGCAGCAATGTTTGAAAATTTATGTGGCTTTTTAAACTTCGGATCACTCCCAAATAAAGCCATCATTATGAACAGTGAAGCAAAAAGGGGTGTATAGTGTATTACAAAGAAAACGGTGTTCTACCTGTTTGCTAGAAAATCTTTTTGCCTGGAAAGACTCTTAAAATCTACAAAAGGGCCTATTTAATGCCAGGGTTGCTTATTACTCATCTTTAATTTGAAAATAACAACCAAATTTCTCTTCAGCACTGTAGCCTGGCTGACAGAGTGTCAAATTGCTACGTCGATCCAGCTGCTTGTATAATTCTCAACACTGATTATTCTGGGCATTTTTTGGACAATAAATAAAAATGAGCCAAATTGTGGCAGGGTGTTTGCTTTCCAGACCTGGATTTGACCGAGATGTGGATGGATACTCCTCCATACATCTGGAATGAACCATTATTATTGTTGCTGTCATCATTGGACTATTCCTGTTTGTTTGTTTGTTTGTTTAACAATATCACACAAGTCATAAATACAATTACACATCCGTGCGATCAACAAAGTCTTCTCCCGACGGAATATACATTTTTGTTTTGAATTGTGAAAAAAGACGCTCCAAAAAGCTATGAGTTTACTAACCGGGGGCACCACCCTGGGCAAGATTTAATTTACAGCTTATTAACTAATAAATAAATGTCATCATTACTAACAAGTGGTCTTGCTATAGATATATTTTTAAAATACACAATTTCTTCTAGTGTGGTTAATCAAAATGTAAAATAGACAGCAGTTTCCGTTTCAGATAAACCTATTGGAATAATTGAATTATTTGATGTTGTTGATACAGCAGTTGTTGTGCCCATTGTTCTCTCATCCCTTCCCCAGTTGCACAACCCTTTTTTCCTGTTTCCTATGGCGCTGTCATGTTTGCTTTCTGTTTTTGGTTGTGTGTCTCCCTTGGTCTTTTTGAGTGTAATCCTGCCCTTCCTCCTGTCAACCAATCCCTGCCCTCAGCCACTTGTGTCTTGCCCCAGGTTTGTCTTGTTGTCTCGCTAGTTGGCTTGTATTTAGTTCCCTGGTTTTGTTCAGTCTTTGTTGGATCATTGTTGCTGTCATCACTGGTGGTTTGTTGTTACTTTGATTTTTGGTCTTTTCAGTTCTTTGTTGGTTTTGTTCACCCAGTACACCTGTTAGTGTTTTTTGTTAAATAAATCGTTTTCAGTATAACATGCATCCCTGCCGTGGTTCTCCTGCCTCCCTGCATTTGGGTCCTCCACTCCGCAATCGTGACAGACTGATCCAACCAAAAACGGACCCAGCAGAGCAAGAAGCAGGTACCAGTTTCTGTTCTGGCGGCGCACGTCCTACGGCCGCTACCAGTTCCCGTTTCGGCGGCGCACGTGCTGCGGCCGCCACCAGTTCCCGTTCCAGTTTCCGGCGGCGCATGTGCTGCGCCCGCGACCCGTTCCAGTTTCGGCGGCGCATGTGCTGCGCCCGCGACCCATTCCAGTTTCGGCGGCGCATGTGCTGCGCCCGCCACCCGTTCCAGTTTTCGGTGGCGCACGTGCTGCGCCTGCCACCATTTCCCGTTTCCGGTGGCGCACGTCATGCCGCTGCAGCCCCTGGCCTCTACGCCTGTGCCCTCTTCCTGGCCTCACTGCCATGTTTGACTATGTTTAGGACGTCTGGGATCCGTCCCTTGAGGGAGGGGTACTGTCATGTTTGGTTTCTGTTTTTGGTTGTGTGTTTCCCTTGGTCTTGTTGAGTGTAATCCTGCCCTTCCTCCTGTCAACCAATCCCTGCCCTCAGCCACTTGTGTCTTGCCCCAGGTTTGTCTTGTTGTCTCGCCAGTTGGCTTGTATTTAGTTCCCTGGTTTTGTTCAGTCTTTGTTGGATCATTGTTGCTGTCATCACTGGTGGTTTGTTGTTACTTTGATTTTTGGTCTTTTCAGTTCTTTGTTGGTTTTGTTCACCCAGTACACCTGTTAGTGTTTTTTGTTAAATAAATCGTTTTCAGTATAACATGCATCCCTGCCGTGGTTCTCCTGCCTCCCTGCATTTGGGTCCTCCACTCCGCAATCGTGACAGACTGATCCAACCAAAAACGGACCCAGCAGAGCAAGAAGCAGGTACCAGTTTCTGTTCTGGCGGCGCACGTTCTGCGGCCGCCACCAGTTCCTGCAGCGCACGTCCTGCGGTCGCCACCAGTTCCGGCGGCGCACATCCTGCGGCCGCCACCAGTTCTGGTGGCGCACGTCCTACGGCCGGTACCAGTTCCCGTTTCGGCGGCGCACGTGCTGCGGCCGCCACCAGTTCCCGTTCCAGTTTCCGGCGGCGCATGTGCTGCGCCCGCGACCCGTTCCAGTTTCGGCGGCGCATGTGCTGCGCCCGCGACCCGTTCCAGTTTCGGCGGCGCATGTGCTGCGCCCGCCACCCGTTCCAGTTTTCGGTGGCGCACATGCTGCGCCTGCCACCATTTCCCGTTTCCGGTGGCGCACGTCATGCCGCTGCAGCCCCTGGCCTCTACGCCTGTGCCCTCTTCCTGGCCTCACTGCAATGTTTGACTATGTTTAGGACGTCTGGGATCCGTCCCTTGAGGGAGGGGTACTGTCATGTTTGGTTTCTGTTTTTGGTTGTGTGTTTCCCTTGGGGGCAGCACGGTGGCTGACTGGTTAGCACGTCCGCCTCCCAGTGCAGAGGACGTGAGATCGAGTCTGGGCTTCGGCCTTCCTGGGTGGAGTTTGCATGTTCTCCCCGTGCTTGCGTGGGTTTTCACCGGGTACTCCGGTTTCCTCCCACATTCCAAAAACATGCATGGCAGGTTAATTGAACACTCCAAATTGTCCCTAGGTGTGAATGTGAGTGTGGTTGTTCGTCTCTGTGTGCCCTGCGATTGGCTGGCAACCAGTTCAGGGTGTACATCTCAACTCATCTCTTTTGTTTGAGGGAGTTTTTCCTTGCCTCTGTTGCTATGTAGTGCATACTCATATAGATTTTCTTTAAAGGGACATTCATTGATCCCTCGCACCATCTAGTAGTGAACTAATAATTCATTCATTAAAAAAAAAACAACACACGACTGTTTATGTCAATAGTATGCAGAAAAAATATGTTGAATCACATAAACATGTTTGTTTGTTTTTTAAATATAATTGTAGGTCTAGTAATCACTAATTATAATATATGGATGTATTCTCACCTTACAAGAGCTGCCATGTTTCGCCGCCACCTTCCTGCTACCCAAAGGACAACTTCGCAAATGTAGTTAGCCCGGGTGGGGTTTGCATCGAGTGTCGGATCCAATGGGTCGACCGCAGCTTACCTTCTACAGCTGGGGCCTGCAAGTGGTCATCACTAACTCCCGTGATTCGGGCCCGTCACTTATCATTTTATGTTTTGCTCTCACAAACTTTTACTAGCTTTTTTTTTTTTTTACTAGCTCCTCCCGTTAGCTGCTCTTGTTAGCCACTCCAGCCAATGGCTCAAACTAACTCCCGCGAGCCGCTCTTGTCGTTCGCCAAGATGCTCATTTGCTCACACAAAATAAGAGTTGGTGGTAGACTTGAGAAATCTGGTCCCTCTGAGCCACCGTAGTGTGTGTGATCATGCGTGCTTTTAATGCTATTTTTTAACTACGAGATGGCGCTAGGGATCACTGAATGTCCCTTTAATGTACAGTATGATGAGTGTGGTTCTTGACCTGCTCAGTATGTAAAGTGCCTTGAAATGACTGTTGTCTTTAGGCTCAATATAAATAAAATTGACTTGACCCAACTCATTGATGGAAAATTTCTACACCCCCCCTCAGAGTCTAGAGCCACCATGCCCTCACCCCTTCAGGTGGAAAGATGGCTCCTAAACATTTGCTGTCCAATGCCACAATCATACTATGAATAAATTATAAAGGGCCATTTGTCCCACTCTAATACCATCAGTTGCCACAGCACATTGAGCTTACCTGGAGCAGTTGGCCACCTGAATGTTTGGGCCTTTACAGTCGACCCCACCACATCGGGCCACAGGTCCGTCACACAAGCGGGACCGGCAAATGCAACTGCTGATGGAACCCTCGCCATCATTGTGGTTACAAGGTTGCCACGGTGCCCATGGGCCAAACCCGCCATCCTGCTTTAGATTGCGCACCTTGAGGAAGAACAAATGTGTGCGTGTGTGGGAGGAAGAAAGAAAGACGGAGTTATGGAGTCCAATATATGACTTACTGGGCACTGAGTGATGTTCTGAGTCCACTGGTTCATGTCGGTGATCCCTTTAATGGTTGTACAACGCTCCTGTTTGTGATCCCAGCCACAATACGGGTCCCGTGCTTCTAAGCAGTGTCTAATTAGAACAGGTAGTTGATCAGTATGTTGGCAAAAAAATACATTTTTAGAAACATTTGTTATCATGTATAACAGACACTGTCCACTCAAGGAATTTGGAGGGAAAAAAAGTCCATGAAGAGAGGGAAACCATGGTTAACAAATGGTTTGGAAAAAGTTTGTACAGTATAAAGAAAAATAAGCTATATTGGGAATTTATGAAATATCGAACATAGGAAAAAGAAGATAAGTGTAAGAAATATAAAAACAAATTGATATCTACTTTGAGATGGCAAAAGAAGGACTATTATGAGCCTACTTCTGTTCTAAATTAGTTGATTAAAAATAGTCATAATCAAGATTTTCCAACAAATATTGTTAAACATGACAAATATAGAGAAGATTGTGAACAAATTAAATGTTTTTTGTGTGTGGTTAATATATGCCCAAATTAGATTAAATTAAATTATTGACCTATTTCTTTGTTACCCCAATTTTCTACAATACTTAAAAAACTGTTTGTAGAAAGAATATTTTTTGAAAATGTTTATTTATTAAATGATCACTAGTATCAAAAGTTTTGGCAGTGATGGAATTTGTAGAAAATATAGCCACATCAATAGATAAAAACAAACATGCTACGGGGGTATTTATTGACATAAGTAAAGCATTTGATACCATTGATCACTCATTACTCCTGCTGAAATGACTGAACAATATTGCATGAGGGCTGTTATATGCCAAATTCCAGAGGAGTAACCTGTGGTATTCTACAAGATTCTCTTTTGGGACCTAAGTTAGTATTTTGAAGTTATTTTAATGATATTTGCACTGTTTCAAATATATAAAAATTTGTAATATTCGCTGATGATACAAATTTATTTTGCTCAGGGGACAGTATGAAACAACTAATAAAAACTGTAGAAAAATAATTAAATGTAAATGTAAAAAAAAAAAAATTTGATTGTAATAAGTTATTATTTAATGGGGAAAAAAACTGTTAAACTTTAAATTGATGGTGTTTGGTGGTGTCCAGTGCAACTGTGATATAAAACTCAATTTTAAAAATATTGAACGATATTTTACTGAAACCAAGTTTTTGGGAGTGATTATTGATCATAAAGTGTGTTGGAAGCCACAGATAGAACACAGTTAATCTAAATTAGCTAAATCAGTGTGTAGAAAAGTCTACAAAGTTGTTTATTTCTTAAGTCTAATATGTTCAACTTTTATTGTTTATTGTTATTGTTTATTTAACTGTTATTTATGCAACTGAGACAATTACTAATTTGCATGATTTGTATCCTCTTTTCATTGGAAAGTGAGTTCACGTGACATGGCTTACTCTTGCGCTCGTGTGTGTTGCCGTTCAAACAGAATCAGAATCTTGTCCTCGCCACTTACTTCGCCCCCGCCTGAGTCCAAGTATCCTGCAATTTCCAGTCACAAGAGTGAGCCAGGGGATGGCCCCCAGCTGCCACCTTCTGGACTGATCACAGGCAGCATGGCAGCCTCTAATTACTATAAACCACGTCTGACCATAAGCAACTTCACCCGCCGTAATCCAATGGCGTTTGCCCTGATGTCAGGAGAGGAGACATTGCTGCATTTGAGAAGTTTGCACTCCTAGTACAGTCATTGATGGGAATGTTGAGACACTGGGCCCTGAAGAAGAGGCAGAGTTACAGTGTGGCTACCACGTTGCCCGCCTGTTAAGCAAGTCACAACCAGAGCAAAGAGCTGAATTTCAACGCTGCATGTTTCACCGCGGCATCTAAATACACACCTTACCCGCGTGGCTGATATACGTGGCATGGTGTCAAGACACTGAATCCCAGTTGGCATTGAGAGAAGGTAAAGGGAAGCCAGCGCCCAAACAAGATGGTTGACAGAGCAGTCGCCCCATTACCGTCCTCTATGGTGGGGAGGACGCAAGCACTAAGTCAGAAATGCAAGCACCAGCCAACGCCAAGGTGAAAGGAACCAAGCCATTCTGTCCATTCTGCAACAATGCAAATCACTATCTTAGCCAGTGCACAGCTGTTTCCAAGCTAACCAAAGATCAGTTGACAGAATGGATTAAGAACAACAGGAGATGTTGGCGTTGCGCACGGTCTCATTAGGCAGCTCAATGCAACTTGAAGAAGACCTGTAACCTCTGCCAAGGTAGACACCTTCAGGTCTTGCACGAAGTCAACATGAGGTCAGCTAAGGTACCAGCCACACCCACAGAGGGAGAAAGTCACACTACATTGGCTACAACTGAGGTGCTGTACCTAGATCGACCCACAGAAGGCAGCTCCTGAAAGTCGTCAAAGTCTACCTTCATTATGCTGATCGTACACTGTGCACCTATGCTATATTGGATGACGGTTCTGAGAGAACCATGTTGCTGCCAGATGCCGCGGAGAGGTTGGGAGTGCAAGGGACCCCAGAAGACATACCTCTATGTACTATCCGACAAGAGGTCCACCGTACAAACCTTGAAACCTCTACTTCTCATTGGGAGTGATCATCCTCACCTCATCACCCCCATTGAGCCAGTCATGAAGGGACCTCCAGGAGGACCTGCAGCTATCTGCACTAGACTGGGCTGGGCGCTACAGGGCCCAGCAAGTGTAATCCGCAACCTTGCTCAACCACAGCTGTGTTTATTGACGAGGTGAACGAGTCGATGGGGGACGCTGAGAGACTATGGCAGGTCGATATGATTCCCTTCAGAAGTGAGAAACTGGTTACTTGCTCCAAGCAAGACCACAAGGCCATTACTATTCTTGAGAACAAGACTACCTGAGTAAATGTTGATGGCGTACTCAGATATGCCAACCCGCTGCTCCGGCGGGAAAAGATGCCACTTCTTCACTCTACCAAAGAATCTATTATGCCCACCTTGCACAGTGTGGAACGACTGGCTGGCTCGGCACAAGATACATGGCCAGAAGATCCTTTCCTTGATCAAGTGCCAGACACCTCAGAGCTGCGCAAGTCAGTCTTGGGTGGAGTCACCACAGTGAACTCATGTCAGCATACATTAGATTTAGAGCAGTTCAGCTCCTGGAAGGATCTGCTGGAGGGAACAAAACGGGAGCTGCACAGGGCGGCCGGTTCAGATGGTCCCCCTTCTGCAGAAGACTACCGCCAGGCTGAGAAGGTGATTCTCCCAAAAGCTCAGATGAGTACAGCTTACTGAAAAAGGGCAAGGCGGTTCCAAGAAACAGTTGACTTATCACTTTATCGCCTGAGCTAGATGACGGTGGAGATCTTATCCAAGTGGAGGAAGACTCTGTCGAGCAGAGTATTTGGAACCTGGAACCCTTCACCCAGTTGTCCTTGACCCGCACCATAGAGTGACCAAGCTCCTGATCCAGGAGTTTGACAACCGACTGCACCACCCGGGCCCTGAACTGGTGTTTGCTGAGCTGCGACGCTTTTTCTGGGTTCTTCGTGGGCGTGAACCTGTCCGGCCCCACCAGTATAGTTGCTTTGATTGCCGAAGATTGAGAGCTAGACCAGTTGTCCGATGAATGGCAGACCTACCTACAGCTCATCTTCGTTTATTCAAGCCTGCTTTCAATTCGAAAGGGATGGATTGCTTTGGACCCTTTGAAGAAAAGGTGGGCCGCCGTCAAGGAAAAAGATGCCTTACCACCCCGCAGTCCACCTGGACCTGCTGACTGCCATGGACACAGACTCATTCTTAATTGCCCTTCGTCGGTTTAGTGCCTGCCCGGGGACACTCGCAGAGCTGTTGTCTGACCAGGGGACGAATTTCAAGGGAGTAGTAAAAGAACTACAGAAGGCCTTTTGCTGAAATCGCGGCTGCAATACAAGATCCCCTCAAAAGATTGCCTTCCGATTCAACCACCCAGCCTCGCTCAGTCAAAGGTGCCCTCTCTGCCACAGTTGGTGCGCAACCTGTTGCCGAAGAAGTTCTCCACACAGTGCTGATTGAGGTGGAAAACATTCTTAACAGCAAGCCTCTTGGCTATGTTTCTTCTGATACCCAGATCTAGTGACGCCCAATGATCTTCTGATGCGGCCTGATGGGCCACTACCTCAGGTTGTCTATCCAGATGCCGAGCTTCTCAGTTGCTACACATACACAAGCATGTGTAAACTCAAGTAAGTAAGCATACTGTACACAAGTAGCTGGCCACTTCTGGGCTCGTTTCATCAGGCTCTACGTGCCAAGTCTTCAAACTCGTCAGAAATGGCAGGCTACACCAGCTGACCTCACTCAGGACTGTGTGGTGATGATTGCTGATCCTCTGCTTCCTCAAGCCTTGTGGCCCATTGGAACAGTAACTAAGACTCATCCAAGTCCTGTTGGACATATCCGGTCTACTGATGTGAGAGTGAAAGGAAGAGTATAGACCCGGCCTGCTGCTAGGCTGGTGGTCCTTCCTGTGCTTCCTTCAGAGAATGAGGAAGACAACGGATAGGACACAAAGTTGTTTATTTCTTAAGTCAAATATGTTCAACTTTGTTTTTTACGTAACTGAGACGATTACTAATTTGCATGATTTGTATCCTGTTTTCTTTGGAAAGTGAGTTCACGTGACATGGCTTACCCTCACGCTTGTGCGTGTGAGCGTTCAAACAGAATCAGTCTTCGCCAGCAGCGACAGTAGGAAGTCTGGAGCTAGCGTGTGCGCGGTGTTGTGAGTTTGTCCAGCAGTGTGCGTCGATGACTAGTAAATTGTATTATTCTTGTTTCCTTGTCTGTAAGCATCTTGTCAGAAACAGCCTTGGTTCGTTCCCCCCAAATGCTTGTTAAGAGTGTATAGGCGACGCTCCTCATAAGCACGTTACCGCGTAGCAATCTTACGTTAATGTTGCGCTGCTAAGCTTAGACACCGGAAGTGTCACCATTTCAGTTTCAAAATAAGAGCGCATACCGGGAGTGCAGTTTTAAATGTCGCTAGCTTAACTACGTTTGTTTAATTTGCCTTGTTTACTTTGAGTGCCTAAACCTATGTTGCATACATTTGCTTATTGGCCTATTTCAGTTTTTCTTTAGGAAACCATACAAACTAACACACATACAGTGGCGTGCACAGGGATTTTGGGGGGCAAGTGCTCCGGGGTGAAAAAAAGGGCACTTTTGTGCACAAGGAATATACAGTATATACCTTACTGACAATTCCGAGATGACGTCACAGGTCAAGATGGCCATCAATTTGGTGAACGAAATCTATCTGCCCTTGAAAAGCGTTGGACGTTGGATTGTTGTAATTTGATTTGTAAGGATTATTTTGATTTCAAAATGTGATGAGATGTCGTTTGTATGATAGTCACAGGAAAAAGCATTACAATCTACCGTTTGTTTTCACCATATAAAGGAAGCATTTGCATTGTGTTGCATTGAGAACATATCAGAAATGCCCGGATGTTCGGAAATGTCAATAGAAGTTTTTAAATAAACATTACACACACATAATAATAATTAATAATACCCCACAGCTACTTTTAATAACCGCCTATTAGGGCAAAATGACTGCAAGACTTGTAGCATAGAAGTAATTTAAAGTTATGGTTTGTACTAAATAATAGCTAATACTTTAGCTAATAATAGCTTCATGCCTGCTGATAATGTGCTGTAATTCTATGTGATTGATGGGACTGTATAGTTTGAAGCAGACTGTATAGGATAGGCCTGGTGCTTCAGCCTATTCCTTTTTTGGTTAATTGATTTGTTTGAAAGGATGTTTGTATTTTCTTTTCTGTGTTACCTTTGGGACCCGGAATAAACTATTCATTCATTCATTTGACAAATGCAGGATTATTTAATTTCCATACCGCTCAGTTGGATGGTCAGAGCATCTTTCTAACTGGATTTTTAGCAGTCTGTCATCAAGTCCCACAAACAGAGATCTGTCACTTTGCAGGATCTGCAGACTCTTGATTGACCCGGTTTGCCCATCAGGAAGGATCCTGAGCTCCTCCAGGTAGCAGCCACGAAGATTTGTATTTGTTGTGGCCAGAGTCTTCAAGATGGTGCCATATTCTGATTGACCAAGAAGAAACAGTCAAGGCTTTCATATGGATTTTAATTTCAATCAGTGTCACGCCACATTTACCGGTGCCGATGTACATGACGTGGTAAATAGCGTCACGGCCCTGCACAATGTCCACTACCAGCTTAGAGAAGCGTATGTTGTCCTGGGTCAGCAAAGGGTTGACTGTCACCGGCTGCACTACATCGTGCATCAGAAAGAGCCGCTGAGCATCCTGGAGGTTGCGTTCAGTCATGTTCCCACCAGTGCCACCTTCATCCAGCGTGCCACACTGACGGCACAGCGGGGAAAAACATCCTTTATGCTGCCCATCAGAAAAGCTTGTCCGACTGGCCCGGGCAGAGGTGGCAAATCAAGGTCCAGAAAGTAAAAACCCTGCCACAGTTTGGCTTTAGCACCAGGTGCTAGCTAGCTAACTCCCTAGCTAGTTCCCCGGGTACTTGTTTACCTGCTAGGGAGTTAGTGTTAGATATTATTAACATTTTTAATTCTTCATTTCATATATTAACCATTGTTACACATTATTAACATTTTAATTCTTTATATTGACCTTGTCGAGATGTTTTGTGTCCAGGGCAGAGCAGGTGGTGTTGACTTCGTATAGTCTGACCTTAAGCTGGGACATACTATTTAGTCTAAAAAAGTTCCTTCTCAACGTTTTGTGCGAAAACACATTTAGTCCTTGAACAGAATTTGTCCCAAAAACACACCCACACCTGACCTTGTTTACACCATCTGCTCACGGAAAAGTACCAAGAGTATGTTTAGTCTATAAATGAAAAGAGAGGAGGTCTTTTAACTATAAGAAGCCATTCCACACACGGAAGAACCACATTTGACGCTCTGAATCCCACCTGTTTAAGTGATGAATTAGAGGCTGTTATTTGACCAGAGATCTCTGTTAGATTAAAAAATCATTTTTGCAAAGGTGTTTTTTTCTTACATTAAATCTATCTTCAAATTTTGGAACACGCAAAGAGGAAATTTATTTTCATTCCTCAACAAATGGTGAACCCCGACGTAGAACGACGTTTTATGGCGGTGCGTTCACAGACGGATGGAACTCCCGGCCACATTAATCAAGGTAAGTGGACACTTTATCCACGTTTTAGGAGTTCTGTCTGTCTGAGAACGCTGCGGCTGATAAATTCGTCTTGCAAAATTATATTGAGGATGGAATTTGTGTAAGAAAAATAGTGATAAATTTTGAAGTCGTTTGGTTGGACGCGAAGTCCCAGATTTCTGATTTTACCGCGGTGTTTGAAGTACACGTACGTGGTGACGTAAGCATTGTATACGGAAATGCCGTCACGCTGTTGGGTATTGCGCTAATATGAAATAAAGATGAAATGGAGCTGCGCTGAATTCAAAAACAGGCATAAAGTATATGACCGATAGATTCTTGGAAGGAATTAGGGAAAGATTCTAGATTGAAGCAGCGGAGAGATCGCCCGCTGGTAGTAAAATCGAAAATAAAAATGTCATGTCTGGGTATAGCTGGCTTTGGTTGAGGGCCCCGATTGGTCCTGAGTGGATGCCTGCCCTTCCGCAGGCTGACCAATCCGGGCCCTCAGCCACTTGTGCCTGGCCCCAGGTGTGACTAATCCCCTAATTAGTGTGGGTGCATTTAATTCCCGGGTGGTGATCAGTCCCTTGTGGGATCATTGCCATTGTCACGGTCACCCCCGGAGTTTGTGCTGTCGTTTTGATTTTGAGTTTGTACAATAAAACATAACGGTCTAACCCGCACTCCTGCCGTGGTTCTCCTGCCTTCCTGCATTTTGGGTCCTCTACGCCACACATCGACAGTCACCACGCCGTTCCGTGGACGCTTCGCGACAGAATGATCCCACCATAAACGGACCCAGCGGATCAAGAGGCAGGTACCGTTCCTGTTTTTGCGGTGCGCATGCAGCGCCCGCTTCCAGTTTCCAGCGGCGCGTGGGGAGCGCCCGTGGCCAGTTCTGGCGGCGCTCGTGCAGCGCTTGTTGCCGATGTTTCTGGCGGCGCTCGTGTAGCGTCCGTTGCCAGTGTTTCCGGCGGCGCTGATGGCAGCGCCCGTGCCGATGTTTCTGGCGGCGCTCGCGGAGCGCACGTTGCCAGTGTTTCCGGCGGCGCTGATGGTAGCGCCCGTGCCGATGTTTCTGGTGGCGCTCGCGGAGCGCACGTTGCCAGTGTTTCCGGCGGCGCTGGTTGAGCGCCCGTTGCCAGTTCTGGCGGCCCCCGTGCAGCGCCCGCTTCCAGTTCCGGCGGCGTACGTCCTGCGCTGCAGCCCCTGGCATCATCGCCTGAGCCGCTGCAGCCCCTGGCATCATCGCCTGAGCCGCTGCAGCCCCTGGCATCATCGCCTGAGCCGCTGCAGCCCCTGGCATCATCGCCTGTGCCGCTACAGCCCCTGGCATCATCGCCTGTGCCGCTGCAGTCCATGGACTCTATGCCGGAGCCTTCATCCGGGTCCCACTACAGACGGTGACTTTGTTTAGGACGTCTGGGATCCGTCCCTTAAGGGGGGGGTACTGTCATGTCTGGGTAGAGCTGGCTTTGGTTGAGGGCCCCGATTGGTCCTGAGTGGATGCCTGCCCTTCCGCAGGCTGACCAATCCGGGCCCTCAGCCACTTGTGCCTGGCCCCAGGTGTGACTAATCCCCTAATTAGTGTGGGTGCATTTAATTCCCGGGTGGTGATCAGTCCCTTGTGGGATCATTGCCATTGTCACGGTCACCCCCGGAGTTTGTGCTGTCGTTTTGATTTTGAGTTTGTACAATAAAACATAACGGTCTAACCCGCACTCCTGCCGTGGTTCTCCTGCCTTCCTGCATTTTGGGTCCTCTACGCCACACATCGACAGTCACCACGCCGTTCCGAGAACGCTTCGCGACAAAAAAGTTCCTTGAATAATATGTTAAACAGGCATAAATTAGAATGTCGGTAGATTCTTGGGTGGAATTAGGAAGATTATGATTGACACAACGGCTAGATCGCCCGCTGTGAAGAGATCGATAATGGGACCCTTGAATAATGGATTATCAGCGCAGATGAGGATTCTGCACAATTGAATTAAACAATTGTGAACAGACAGGCTGAAATGGACATACAAATTGTAATTGACAAAGATGATACGCTATTAAAATGCCGATAGACTGCCTCTTTTGATTAAAAGCAGTATAGCGTAACGCTACGATGGTGCGTTACGATGGATTTGCACAATTGAATCGAAGAATTGTGGCTTCAGGCTGCAAGCGGTATTAATTATGGAAAACACATGGCAGTCTCTTTATAATAAGGCCTGCCACAAAGTTGGTGACAACGCTTCGCTCTTTGCAGCCGAGAGACTGCTTCTTGATTGACTTAAAGCAGTATTTATTATTTTAGGAGGAGATCATGATATTTGTTTGTCTTATATGTTTTGTCTTGTGTTACAATAATCGGACGTCACGGTTATTCTTAAAAGGACCGCGATGAGATATGTTGTTGACTAATTCTGTTATAAGTGAGACGTCACTTCATTTCTAAATATTAATACGACTTAACTACAATATAATATAATATAATAAGCTATAAAATACGGGCAGCAATAGAAAGTATGGACACTATTTGAGCGCTACAAAAATGGTTTTAGCCGAATGCCGCGTCATGAGGCGACATGGAGTTGCGAGCGCATGCGCATTTGCGATCGGGGTTTTGCCCAGTAAACATATCCGGGGTTTGTAAAACTAATAAAATGGATGTACGATTGCGGTGGAATAAATCTTATGGCGCCGTTATAAGCTACGGTAAGTTAATTTTATTGATGGAGGACATTGAGGCTTGCGCCGCCGGGCGTTCGACGTAAAATACGAGATATAGAACGCTTTTACGAGTGGAATAAGAACGACATATGATCGTGTATTTTTGGATAAGATGATGAATAATGCTAGAATACTAGCTTTAGGTATTTTGGTGAAGTTATAACCATTTATATAACTTTAAGTAAAGTAATAATGTTGGGGCTACGTTGCGCTTTTGTTTTAAATGACTAAATGATTTTGCTAGCCGTAATTAAAACTTCTGGGTTAAATTTTCATCTGTTAAATAATGACCTAAAATGTATTTAATATCGAACGAATAACAACACATAAAATGGAGGAGACATTTGATTTTAATGTGCAGGATAGTGTGAAAAGGTGGTTCGTGTAATGTTGAAATAGAAGAGGAGAGTAAGTCTTAATGAAAAAGGTTAAAATGGGGGAGAATAGATAAGATAGAAAGTATTGAATGGTATTTAAAAGAGACAAAGTAAGTTTTCAATAAGGTGTGCACATTTTGAAAAAGCGGGGCTACTTAATATAATTGCTATGACTCATTTTGACCGCTAGATGTCCCCCTTTTTCAAATTAAAAATGCCAAGAGAAAATCAACTAATGTAAAGAGGTATATATGACATATTTCAGCCATATTTTTTCTTATTCTAATAATAATAATAATAACTAAAAACGAATAACTTGGATGGCAACTAATGTGGAATAATTCTTTATATAGATGATTGTTTTTTCCCTTATAATTTTGCTTGTGCGCGAGAACATTATTTAATTTTGAATATCTTTACAGAATCAGGAGCCACACCCATTATAGAGAGAATTCCCCAACAACTGCCATATTCCGGTCCTGGGGATGAAGTAATGTGTTAATTACAATTTAAAAGTTTTTTTTCCCATGCTTATAAGTAGGAAATATTTTTTTAATTATTCCTGTATATATTTAACCTGTAAATTTCTGCCTGAAGTCCCATTTCAGAATTTGGAGTAGGCCAAGCGAGTCCTGGAGATTGGACATTTTTGACTATGTAATTAAAAAATAATTTTTGCTTTGATGTTTGACCAAAAAGCGGACTAGGCGTTTCTTGAAAACATTAATTGAAAACTACACACTTATTAATTGACTATATTTGTAAATTGTTAGAGTATATCTGTCCTATCTCATCCTAAGTATTATTTATGAAGGTATGCAAAACATATTAAATTAAATATTGTAAACCATAACAAATATTGGAATATAATTAGCAATTATTTAAAATTGTAAACTTTTGTTGTTTTACATTATTTTTATTTTTTTTATTGTTAATTAATAAATTATTTTTAATTTTTATTTTTAATTTTTTTAATTTTAATTTTTATTTTTTATATATAAAGCAGGATTTTATTATTTCGACTTTTACTGATATGTCATCACCTGATAATGTTGGGGCAGATTTTAATACGTTTCACAGAGTGTCGTTCATTGCTCGGGATTGCTGTTTCAAGTGTGGACGTTCTGGACACTGGGCCAGTGCTTGCAGACAGCACTCGCGGGCAAAAGCACATGAGAAAAAAGACGAGCACCTTGTTGTTCCGCCCTCCACGGGTATTACATCACCTAATGTTGTGAGAGATCGCGTTGTGTTCCAGCCACGTCCTTTTGCGGGTCGAAATGAATGCTACAAATGTGGTCAAACTGGCCACTGGACAAAAGAATGCCGACAGCAGCCACATAATATCTGGAGCAAAGGCCGCGGACAGCAGAATGATCATGACCTCCATCAACAACATGTTCGCGGCTTCTATCAACATGAACAATATGGGCGGGGCTACTACCACCAGCAGAGGGGGCGTGGTTTAAGTATGCGGGCATCATCACAACAATACTTGCCCTTTTTCCCTAAACAGCACTACCCACCGCCACCGGATGGAGAGCAGAGGTTCCTGGCGCCACCTGGTGGAAAGTTTCCACAATGACTGCACCCTGAACTCACGTGCAAAAGTCTTAAATGAAAAACTGCTCCAATGCTTCCTTAATGCATTCCTGCGTTCCGAACTGTCCTATGAAAAAACTGCTCCACTACGATGGTGACTCCGCCCCCACCAACAATGTTCCCTTGAGTTAGTGATACCAGACCATATGATGTGATACTGACTGTTTACACTGCACTCTATATTTTTGACAGATATAAGGTGATAACATTTACAGTAAAACATTTCGTAAATATAACGAACTGATTGACAACACTCTATACACACAGATTTATTACATTTTAAAAACGTTTGATGTCTAATTTGATTTGATCTGATTTGTTTATCTCTGTCTATTTTAAAACAGTCAGCTTTTTGGACAAACATCAACAAGGGGGACTAGCAAGCTTAATGATAACATTAAAACTAAGGGCAACTTTATATATTAATAATATTTGATGGATTGGCTGAAAACTGAGATTTTTTTGTTGTAAAATTCATTGGCTTAAGCTACAATATTTTTATAGTACAAAAGATAATACTGGTAAATTTCGTCTGGTTTAAGAAATTGAAAACAGCTATTGTGAATACAGATAAAATAAAATTTATTTCAATCTTAATTATATTTTCCGTTATTTGACGCTTGTTAAATTTGGTCTTCTAATATTTTCCCAAATTCTCTTTTGAAATTGAAATAGTTGCTTGGGACGCATTGTCGAATTCACTGGTTAAATGTAAAATTTTCCCCTCTTTTTAAACAAAAAGCAAGCAAAATTTATTTACTGCAGAACTTGTATATTATTAGGGTCTGAAAAATTCTCTAAGTCGATTTTTTTTCAGATGGGGGAATTATTGGTCGGTCTGGGTATATCGTCGCAAAGGACACAAACAGTCCATGTTGAATTAAATAAATATAAAATTAAAAGTTAGTCTTAATGTGATAATTATAGATAGTCCGTGAGAATGAATTTTACAGGAGGACAATTGGGGATTTCCTTGACCATGGAGAAGGAGTAAGTTTTGGCAGAGACGGCGAAAATAAGGTGAATATGTTCCATTTCTATTTTTCCCTGGGGCCCTGGGGTTAGATGTTATTTTTTGATGTTATTTGTTGACGAAAGTTGCATTTATTTAATGGCTGGAAGCACATTCATGCCATATCTATAACAGTAAATATTATAATAAAACATTTCAATAATCATTATATTCTGTAAACAAAATTGTCCTCGTCAGATTTGAACTGGCTAAAATTTTCATTTTTGCATTTATGAATGTGCTTAGGTCATTAAAGTGAGCCAAAGGCTGGATCCTAATTGAATGTCACAACAAACAGAATTTTTTTCCCACAGGACAGGCCTACAGAACTAACATTTACTAACTCCTAACTAATAACACTACCAAAATGCTCTTTCAAAAAGAAGGGATGTGAATAAATGTTTATTAGTGACTAATGAAAATGTCCTGCGCCCAGATGAGGTGATGGAAAGGTCAATCTGGTCCAGTCCACGGGGCACCTGGTTCCACATCTTGCCTATTAGACCGGTCGGGGGTCCGCCCTCTACTCAACCCCCACCTTCAGGAGCGAGCCACCAGCGGGAGCCAATAGAGAAACCATTCAACTGCTTCCAGTTTCCACCAGACGACCTGAGGATTACCCAATGGAGATAGGAGGAATGTGTCCCTTTTCCGGGGCGTTCCACAAAGAATGAGTCACACCTTGGGCCCGGTGATCATCTCTGGCAGTTGATGTGGGTTCTAAAAGAGCTGAAGGATCCATCCATCCATCCATTCCCTTGACCGCTTGTCCTCACAAGGATTGTGAGGGTACTGGAGCCTATCCCAACTGGCTTCGGGCAGTAGGCGGGGTGCAACCTGAACAGGTTGCCAGCCAATCGCAAAGCTGAAGGACTCGGTTTAAAAAAAACAAACGCAAGAACGAAAACGGAACTGACAAACGTCAACAAAAACTTCCCTAGCCCAAACGACAACAAGTCTTCAATCGCGTCTCCAATTGCACGTACATAATGACACTCTTTCTCATACTGACTGTCATGCCAATTTGCTATTTCTGGGATCCCCCACCACAATTTTTTAACATAATCACAACACATTGTCTTCATATATGATATGCTTATTTTACTGAAAAAAAAAAATCTTTTAATGAATCACATTGTTTTGACATATGACTGACCTCCTCTCCTGCTAAAAAGAATGTTTTCATTTTTCTCTTCTTCCTATGTTGCACCTGCCATTGCGATGATGAAGATTCCGCTGGAATCCTTTGGTAAAAATGTTTAAATATGTAGTTATTGGGCTTTATTTTAAATAAGCCCAAAGGGTGGACTGTTAGATATTATTAACATTTTTAATTCTTCATTTCATATATTAACCATTGTTACACATTATTAACATTTTAATTCTTTATATTGACCTTGTCGAGATGTTTTGTGTCCTGAGCAGAGCAGGTGGTGTTGACTTCGTATAGTCTGACCTTAAGCTGGGACATACTACTTAGTCTAAAAAAGTTCCTTCTCAGCGTTTTGTGCGAAAACACATTTAGTCCTTGAACAGAATTTGTCCCAAAAACACACCCACACCTGACCTTGTTTACGCCATCTGCTCACGGAAAAGTACCAAGAGTATGTTTAGTCTATAAATGAAAAGAGAGGAGGTCTTTTAACTATAAGAAGCCATTCCACACATGGAAGAACCACATTTGACGCTCTGAATCCCACCTGTTTAAGTGATGAATTAGAGGCTGTTATTTGACCAGAGATCTCTGTTAGATTAAAAAATCATTTTTGCAAAGGTGTTTTTTTTCTTACATTAAATCTATCTTCAAATTTTGGAACACGCAAAGAGGAAATTTATTTTCATTCCTCAACATTAGCTAGCTAGCACTATGGCAGGGATAGGCAAGTTCGGCCCTAGAGAGCTGCAGTCTTGCATGTTTTTGATGTCTCCCTCCTCAAACACAGCTGAGAGGCTCCTGCAGAACGTAATGATGAGCTGATGATTTGAAACACCTGGGTTTGGATGCAGGACACACCAAAAACATGCAGGACTGTGGCTCTCTAGGACCGAACTTGCCTATCCCTGCACTAGGAGCTAAAGCCAAACTGCCACAGTTGGTTTTAGCCCCAGGTGCTAGCTAGCTAGTTCCCTAGATAGCTACCCGGGTGCTTGTTTACCTGCTAGGGAGCTAGCTAAAGTAAAACTGTGGCAGGGTTTTTACTTTCTGGACCTGGATTTGGCATCTCATGAACACCCACATGGAGTTACCTGAAAGTTGGCTATGGGATTTGGAGCGGAGAGCCAGGAAGTGCGGGGGTTTTCCTGGTAGCGGAAAGGTCCATTGAAAGCTTGCGTGATGGCGGTCAGGTTGAAGGCACAAACAGCAGTTGCTGACATGCTGTTTCTGTGAGTGGTTAATTACAATTAGATTATAGGCTATTACAGAAAAATAACACTTCTGCAAATGTGTTTGCAAAGCAGCAAGCATGAAGAGTAACTTTTAATCACAGCATTATTAAAGGTCACTCACACATTAGTAGTGAAAATGCCATAGATGAAGTCTTGCTCTGGTAAGTAGAAGGTGCTCTGTAGTTCGTTGTAATTAAAGGGGATTTCTCCTGAGCGTGAGCAGTTTAGTCGAGCCTTCATAAAGGTAGTCCAGGTGTCCTCCAAAAGGAAACGACCGCCCATGTCGTTTTTACACACTCGGGCCACGCGAGAGAACACCATCTTTCCACAGTCGTTTTCAACAGCAGTTTCCCTCAGGAAGAAGTAGGCAAATTGGCCAATATCATAAGCAGACACAAATTGAGGCTCTAAAGGGAGTGAAGGGAAAAAACCCCATAAAAAATTAGATAAAGTGAAGACTGATGACTGTTATGTGTACTTGTTTACCATTGAGCCATTTAGAGTTGTACTGGGCCGTGCGCAATGGGTGCATGTTGCCCAGGCTCCTGTAGATGACAGGGTCACGTCCAGAGAAGTCGATCACCGTGGCTGCGTACAGCTCGCCCTTCTCGGAAAGCATGGCAGTGGAGTTGTGACGGGGGTCATAGGGACATCGCGCCACACCGTTCACTGTGTCTAAAACTTGACTGATGTTTTCAATCTGACAGCAAATAGGAAAGCATTACTCAGTGTGATGAAGGCTGTTTTTGGAGTCTGGAGGATGATGACTTGCATTGGTTGGTGAAACATCAAGCTAGCACCAACCTGCCTGGTCATACAGACAGGAGTGAAAGCATTGGTCCCACATGTGACAAGCGTCCTCCCACTGAGCAATAAAACCCGTATGTAGTTGTGACACTCCTCCTGCATACAAGCATGACATTAGCCACTGTCGTCAACTACATTTTAAAATGACACTTTGGATTCTACCTCTGTCTTCCCCTTGCTCTTGCAAGAGCGTATTGTGTCTTCATCAGGTGTCCATTCTGTTGCCTAAGCCAAAACATAACAAAACACTGGTTTAGGGTTTAGGAACATTTAAAAGGAGGAGTGTGTAGGATTTAGTACCATCTAGTGGTGAACTAATAGAGCGCAATGGTTTTAAAGCATGTAGAGAGACTACACTTTGCAAACAATTACGATCAATCATTATTTGGAGTGAGCGAGCAGCCCGTCGAGCAGGAGCTAGCAGGAGTGGCGAGCAAGAGAGGTTAGCAAGAACTCGCTGGAGCAGCAAACGAGCACCTAGCAAGAACTACCTTGATCAGCTGACAAGAGCTAGTGGGAGAAGCTCACAAAAACTAGCGAGAGTAAAGCAGAGTGAGACAAGCGGCTGGAGTCCGAATCACGGGACTCAGTGACAACCACCTGCAGGCCCCTATTGTGGAAGGTAAGCGGTGGCCGGCCCATTGGGTCTGACACTAGCTGCAAGCAACTACGCTCGCAAATTTCTTTTACTTCATGTATCCGTAGCAGAAAGATGGCGATGAAACATGTCAGCCTTCTGTGAGGCATGGCACAATTACGTTGTTGTGATATAATTTTTGTGTGTGCATATTATTAAAATGAATAGGGTTTTTTTTAATGAATAAATTATCAGTTCCCCACTAGATGGCACTAAATCCAAAACACTGTCTCTTTAAAACCTGACAACACCAACGGTAGCACAGTGAAAGTACTAAACTTTTACCTGTATGAGGGAGACATTGCCTAAACTAAGGCTGAAAAGGAAGTTTCTGTAAAAGACATCACAAAGCAGGTCATTATTTCTCAGTTGTTTCTTTTCTGCTTGGCGTGTAATTACTTGCACCTCGTTCCCACAATAAGCTGCTTTCTGCTCAGGTCCAAGGCCAACTGAGAGAAGTCCTTTACTCCTGGGTGTGAGAACTCCGACACCCATGTCTTCAAGCCTGTGAAAACATGGAAAAACATGGAAAAGCCATATTGCTTTATTTACATATACAGTAAGATTAAAAGTAGCAGAATACCTGTCCTCTTTGCAGTACAATTTTGTAATATTTTCTATAGCATATTTAGTTAATTCAGTTAAGCCGTAACTCAGGTGAAGACAAGAGTTGAGTTTCATTTGAACTTAAATAGACATGTGGATCGCTGGATTTCTAGCAAACTGTCATCAACTGAGCTAAAAACACCACTTTTGCTAATTTTACTCATGATGTCCTCACCTTGATTGGACACGACGGGATGCTCGTTTCGATCGCAGTCTTCAGGTTTGATAGGGGGCGGCTGGGACAGACACACAAGTACACACTTAACCAGCACGAGGCCGCCGCAGAGAGAGGTCCATGCCCCCCACCTTAATGTGACCATAGTTACAACTGCATACGATCCTCTATTGGGTGCTGTGGAACCACCTACAAAAGCCAAAGAGATGCATGTCAATCTTAACAACAGCGTTGTATCAGTCATGTTGAACGTCCACATCTCTTGAAGAGGAGTTTTCACCACCTGCCGGTACATCTGACTAATTTAATTTCCCCGTGGACTGTCTGCTTGGTATTGAAGGAATTGTTTGATTACTATATTAAGTGTAATCTTTGCGTGTTCAAAATCATTGTATCCGAGATCTGATGAAGAAGTTTTCTTGCAAGAATTTATTTAGAAGCTTCTAAAGACACCGTTAGGACATCCACATCTGAATGCGACGTAGACCCCCCCAAGAGTGTGACAATTTACAGAACATGGACTCATTTATACTCAACAGATAAACGGTTCCTCCTCCCGGCTCTTGATTGAACAAAGGGCAGACATGTCATCTCCTAGATTGAACAAAGGTGTAAGGTTGATGGTAAACAGACATCTTTATACAGTTCCCCTTCTTGATTGGGGGAACAGAAGTAATCAAAATCTGACCCCAGACCTTCAGTCCCTAAGTGACAAGAGACTCTGACAACATCATGCACATTCCCCTCCAACAGTATTGAGGGTACGAAGATCAAATAAAGTTCACAAAATCACCATCCCACTGTATTCTTTTTAAACACTCATGATTATATCACATTGATATGCCTATAAGTAAATTCAAAAACAGTAAAACATCAAATTGAAAATATTAAATGTCTTCAGTATCCAGCCCCTCTTTTATTAGCAGGACTTTTCCATGGCTATTTCAACTCAAAAGCCCAAAGCAATGATTTATAGCATTGGCTATAAAACGTAGGGTGCCACCGACAGCACCCTTTGTGACTTAACGGACCCATTCAGTGACCAGCCTGGGCTCAGTGCCAGTGTCATCGCATCAGAGGACCTACTGCAGGGGTGTCCAAACTTTTTCACTTGAGAAAAATGAAAGGGTGCCAGGGCCACTTTAAAATCCTTAAATTTTAATTGATTAAACCATAGAATGAATCATTTCAATATAAATAAAATCAAACAAGAAATTATATATTATATATTTCAGTCCTACAGCGTATGAGGATTTTATCACTGTGCCTGCTTCTTTGAACTACCATAGTGTCGTGCAGATGGACTTTATCATCCAGTTCCCCTGCAGAGCCCCCCTTTCTCCCCAACACTAACACACTTCTCGATAATGATTCAAAAACGATATTACTGAGTGAAAACTAAGCATTTAAAAAAATAAAAAGCCAAATATCCATCCAAAAGGATGTGGACAGTGTATTATTGTCATTAGAACCTACTGATTAACTTACTATTAGTGTGTTTTTCTGTACCAATGTGTTCGTGCCTATGTAGCTTGACGCATGTAGCTTTAGCGCAAAGGCCCAAAAATAAAAGTTTGCCATTCAACCCTGCAAATTGGACAGTTTAATATATGATTGCCTTCCGATGTGAACTGTGCAAGCCTGTGTCATGTTTTGAGGCTCTCCATACAATAGCCCTATATTGTATTGTATCAATTTTCTTAATCCACAAAAAGGTAGCGTGTCAGTCAGGGTTCCTACAGAAAGTAGATGTGGGTAATAAAAAAGAGGAAAGTGTGGCTAAATTGAAAGGCAGTGCTTGCTCCCATTCGCTTGAATGGACCGGTAAAGTGCACACTGCTCCAATACATTGTAACTAACATAGTCATTTTTGTGGATTTTCTTTTCTTTGCTTTTGGGTGTTTGTTACCACCCACACCAGAGAGGGCGCTTTAGCGGGGTGGATGTGTGGATGTCAGCGAGTAAGAACACAAGCCTAGTTCCCTTTTTTGACAATAGCCTTCTTATTTGGCTATTTATGACTCAAACATCTTCCAATTAGCAGATTAACACATTAGCTATTCACAATGGGTACTCCTGCAAGCCTCTGGCCAATAATTTTTTTGACCGGATTCGGGATTGAATTTCCCGCTCTCTGTCATGCACATTCTCGTGTTAGCTCGTTGTCTCACAGAGTCGCGACCAAGGAGCTAGTATTTCACTATCATGGATACTAGATTTGTTCAGAAGAGATCGCCATCTGGCACCTCCCAGACACCCAAAGTTACTCCTCCGCCGAAGGCTAACAAAAAAGAAAAACTATGACCAGTGCCACAAAAGGATTGAAACTTGATAGTGACCAATGCCTGTTTGATCGGTTTTGCACTTGGAGAGAGATAAGATCAAACTATTGGGCTTGAAAAGCAATGCACAAAAGTCTTTCTTCCTACTACTTAAAGGTAAGAAGTGATGATATTGGCATTTAGAAAGAAATGTGTTGTGTTGTTTTCAACAGCGCCAATTAAAGCAGTTACCTCAAGCTTGCCCACTTTTCGGTCATAATCGAGGGTGAAAGTGAAGTGGATGGCGACATTTAGCATGAAATGAACGCCAAGATTGGATGCAATTTAAAAGTATGATGTTAGGAAGAAAATACATTCTATTCCATGGCATTCAATTCAGGCTAAATGCCGCCTTATTTTCCTGGGTGATGATAGCCTATTGTAGCTACAGCATGCTAGCCAAACTTGAACGCTACTATGCCGAGAGCATTCACGTCCATATAAAATGTCCCTTACCTCTGTAAACATAGCTAATTGGTTATGACAATTCCAGTCTGTGCTGAGTTTTCAGTAGTCGTGTGCGATACTGCAAATCTTAGTATCGATCCGTGGCTCAGGGTGTAGAGACGGACGGTCATTCAGTAACCAGAAGGTCGGCTGTTTGATCCCCACTCTCCCCAAGTCATATGTCGTTGTGTCCTTGGGCAAGGCACTTCACACACAGTGCTACTCACACTGGTGTATGGAAGGTGCGAATGTTTGGTGGTGGTCGGAGGGGCCGTAGGCGCACACTGGCAGCCTCGCTTCCGTCAGCCTGCCCCAGGGCAGCTGTGGCTACTTAAGTAGCTTACCGCCACCAAAGTGTGAATGTGAGTTCATGAATAATGTATCCATTCCATTATAAAGCGTCTTTGAGTGTCTAGAAAAAGCGCAAAATAAATCTGATGCATTATTATTAATGTGTGCTTGTTCATTAAGTTCACTGCAGAACGCGAGTGAGTGTTGGTTTCTCTTCCTCTTCTCTGTGATACACATCTTTCTCTTGTTACAAAACGTTTTAAAATACAAAAAATTTAAAAGCACGTTTTCTTCACGTGTGTACTGAAAACATACGTAGGTAGTGCTGTCGCGTGGCTTCCACTCAATGCGTGCGCCGCTGCTCGCTCCCGTGGCAGCGCCGCATCGGTTACAATTTTTTACAGGGCACAACACCCCTTAGCGACGTGCTTGGCCATTTTGAACGTGTTCTCACCTCAAACTACAGTAACAGACATGCTTTGTCATGGCGGTTGGCTTGCCGTGGCTGTCGGCCATGTAAGCAAAAAAGCTCCATATTTTTTTATATGCATGATACAGTGACCTCACACGACCTCATTTCAGCTGATTAAGAATCCACTTCCACTGGACTGCTATGATATTAAAATCTATCAGTGCTATGTGGTTTTGGGTTCTCATTTATACAACAATTTGTTATGAAGAGCAAACATGCAAACTTGTTCTCACTGAATGACAGTAATGTACCTCACATTGAGTAATGAATGGAGATGTTACAGAAAAATCTGCAACCACTTTGAATTTGTGACTCCAGGGGAAAATCCAAGCAAATCAGAGATTGACCAACATCCCAGAGCAGATGGCGTTCAACATTTGTCTCCACTGTATCAAACACTTCAAATTGGTTAAATGGGAAGAAAGGAGTGAAACCTTTCTATACACAAGTTTGATGGACCATTTGCTGTTTAGTGTCGGGGCCTGGGTTGGAAAAACAATTTAAAGCCTTAACAACCTGTGAAGAGATTAGCAGCACAGTGTGTCCAATTCATGTGACTTGTATGTTTGGACGGGAAGAAACGGCCATAACACTGAGTGAGCATGTGACTATCAGACAAAAATAGATAGAAACAAAGGTCAAAAGCAGAGCATTGATGGAGATTTTTGGCCAAGAGCTCATTGCTAAAGCTTAGCTAACTCCTCAAATCTCGCAGCTTTATTTCCCTCCCACCGCCACCCCCTCTCTCTCTCTGGGTGGGCTCATACCTTGTCACTGTGTGCTACACTGCAATAATCCCATACTGTAGATGCCTTCACTTGCACTCACTGCATGGAGAGAACACAGCGGCTGCTGAGTTTATAGCGCTGTCAGAGCTACACAGTACGGAAGGCTCCAACACTAAACATGTTCAAAGACAGGGATGGGTAACTTAAATACTGGAGTTCATCAGTGCTACTGGGACCTCACACTTCCTAAGCAGATGTATGATAAAAATGCCATGAAATGTGGACAAAATAAGAGTCTGCCCGCCACAAAATGCACACAGCGCTTATGGAGTGACTTGTAAATACAGTACAGTAGTGCGTTGTGCTAAGGCCTAGTAAGTTGGGCCTATTAAGTACTAATGTTGAACCATCATAACAATTTAATTTTCTTTGTGTGACCAAATGCATTTGAGACATAACATCCTTAAACTTATTGGTGACAGACGACATCCATCCATCCATCCATCCATTTTCTCAACCGCTTGTCCTCACAGGGGTTGCGGGGGGCGCTGGAGCCCATCCCACCTGGCTTCGGGCAATAGGCGGGACGACACCGACACCCTGAACTGGTTGCCAGCCAATCGCAGGTGACAGACTACACTAAATTGCAAATAATCTTTTAATTCACACAAAATTATTAAAGCAAATTTTCCACTGCGGTAATATGATTTTATTTAAGCAAGAAAATACCACAAGGAGCAACAATAAAAATAACCAAACTTTGGCTTATGCCTCAGAAGATGAATTATAAGCTTAATGTGATCTTCAAAGTTCAGGCTGATTTCATCTGTTGAAAGGTCTTCCAAAAGATTTAAAGGGTTAATATCTCGGATGATGGCTTTACCTGCAATTGGAATTGACTTTCCAGTGATCTTTTATAACAGTTCCTAAAATTTTTGGATCAATGTCTTTTTTCTAAGGTATTGGTTGCTATGGACATTTGATAGATGCAAAGACCAAAACTTTAAACCCGTTTTTCCTCAAAACTAGGCCATATTAAAATTGCTGTAACTTTGTCCATTTTTTTAGGTAAGCCCATTAATTATATTTTTATTTTAAAAGGTCTTAAGTGTAGAATTTGAATATATTAATATCTCAATATCATAAATTTTGATTTTTTGGCATACATGAGGACCCTTTTGCCAGAGCTGATCACATATTTTTCTAAATGTAACAATCTACTATCTAATAATTAAAAAAATAACTCTGATAAACCTTCAGTATAAATTGTCCACGAAAAATGAGGTTGCCCCCCCCCCCCCCCATTTATTTATAAAAAAAATCTGCAGCTGAGCTGTGAGTATTCAGGGCGTAGTAGAGGAAATACATTAACAATTTTCCTCGCCTCCACCAAAAAAAAAAAGATGATTAATACTTTTTTTTTTTTTTTATCAATCAAGCGGCCACTCAAACTGTTCCCTATCCCTGATCTCTGAGAAGCTTTTCCAACAGAAACAACAAAACATTTGAGTGTTTTGATATTGCAGTGCTGCTCAGGGTTTGGCTCCAGACACACTGAAGCAATCGAGTCTTTCACTGACCCTTGAACTCTCCAAATGTATCCTTTATTTTTTGAATGGATTGATTTGATAAAAGAAGGATATGAAAGAAAGTCTGCAGGTCACCCAGCTTAAATAGTCCAACAGGACCTCCGTCTTCATGCTGTGACGTGACTATTTCTTTTCTTGTCAGGGTGTGTAAAAGTTCACAAAAACAGCAAGAATTATTTGTGATTCAACTACTTGCACTCGGCTCCTAGCAAACAGACATGCTGAGACACTGAATGCACACATGAAGAGAGGTTCATTAAAATCCAGTCAAGGCCTCTTTACTGGCATTATTTATAACAGGGATATTGATCACAAGTCGTGATGTCCTCATTCAAAAGGGCTTTAATTTGTTCCACATGGCATCCCAAATAAAAGAGGTGCCTTGGGTCTGACTTTGTATATATGAGCCTTGTCTAAACCAGAGTACTTGGACTCTATCCAAACATAATCAAGAGGCACAGCGAATCCCTCTCTCTGCACTCACCCACCTGCCTCTTGGGATTTCAAAATGTGTGCTCTTTCTTGAGATAAAAACAAAACAAAAAAAAACAATTTTAACATTGTCAGCTTCCATATGACAATGAAGAAATAAATAAAGTCTCCTCTATAGTTGAAGAGCAGTGAAGTCAGGTCATGCGGACAGGAGCATGTAGGGACCTCAGAAGGCATCCAAAGTCTCCCCATTAAAATATTCAAGCGGGGGTGAGCATTTCCGAGGCAGTTCTCAGCTCCTTCCTACGAAGGTGAATGGCCTCTCTGTGCAACCTGCCAACTATCTGCCAATGGGCGCACTCTTTTACAAGTGAATGGACTTAGTTTCGCTACACTTAAAAGGAAACACTAACGGGCCATGGCCACACCACAATGGGCGTTCGTAAATTGCCAAACCTAATGATAGCGGTTTGGCAATGGTGAGAGGAGGTAGAGAACAAGAATCCTAAAGAGGCACAGCTGCACTGGACGCCACTTCGCCCATCTTCACATCTCTCCCTCATCACACCAGCTCCACTTTTGCACCTCTGTCTATCGACAAGGTACAGACAGATGTCGGGTAAATGGTCATTTAATCCTGCTGTCTTTATGCTACAATTAGCCATATCAACTCAAAAGGACGTCTGAGGGTCATCTCAAATTTCTCATTAGTAGCAAGAGAACTTGTCAAAAACAATGCAAAATGTCACATGCACAACATCAACAAATGGCTCATTGACATATCGTCATTCAAATCAAACATGTACAAAACAGCAAACGCCATGCTCTGATTGGCCCATTGGACACATGCACCGAGGAACGTGCTATTTACAAATATGCAAAAAATATATTTTTAAACCTACTTGTTCACCATCACCAAAGTAAAGTTGCAGGCAAACGGCTGGCACAGATCCCGCTTCACATGTTGACGAAAAAGATGAGAAACAAGAGAGAGGCAAGTTGTTACGCACTGGCACGCTGACCGGCCTGTGTGCAGGGAGGAGGGAGGCGTAAAGTGGAGTGTGACGGGGGGTGGGGGGCTGCGGGTGGTGAAACTGTCCTGTTTATGCACACAGGACTGTTAGTGCAGGGAGTGGGGTGTTGAGGCTATTTTTCTAGACTATAATTTGGTTTTCAGCCTTTCAGGCTTCACACTTTTTAATACTACTTCCATTTTTAGGCCAACTCATTCAAACTCTGGGCATGTGTCCAACTAAAAAGTGTTTAAAGTAATAGACATAGTCTTTAACCAGGTGTAAACTGTTCTTGAAATGTGCTGTTCAGGCCAACACGTTTGTCAATGAATGAGTGAGGGGACTGGGCCCATCGCAAAGATAAAAAGATCCAATCAGGTCTAAAGGAAGCAACAAAGGGACATATGACATAAAAGATATACTGTACAATGTAGATTTTGGATTTCTGAATGCTCTTGTGAACAATTACTTTTAGTCAAAAAAGAAAGACAAGCAAAAATGAAAACATCAGCCATAATAAAATAGTAAAATCTCTAATAACATGATACAATAATATCTGTATCAAAGAGGCCATTATAAAGATGAATCATTCACTCCATATTTGTCTAATATCATAAATTTGAAATTTATTTTAAATCGTACAGCTGTTTTACTTTCTTTAAGTTGGTACCGGACTAGATTGTCGCTCTTAATTCATAACCCCCATTTCTGTCATTAAATCGTTTTTGGTTGGTTAAATCTATGAGATCCTGAAATTTAATTATCTGTGATTTTCTTAAATGGATCATTGGTGTGTTCATTTGTGTACATTTTTCACAATTCTAGTAGCTCTTTCTTGCATAATGTGTAACGATTGTATTACCCCACACAATAAGAAAGATATGGTAATATGAGAATCCAGTATAGATTTATGACTTTGAATGCTCCTAATTTTCCCCAGTATCCCCACACTACATGCCACTTTGGAGCTGACATAATTAACATGTGATTTCCAGTTGAGCCAAGAGCCAATTATAATTCCTAAAAATGTATTCCCGTCTGCCCTTTCCTGACTTTGTAGTGTGCAATGTGTTGATCAGATGTGGCTAAATGTGCTTTGTTTGAATGCAGCCTCATATTAAAGATTTCTGCTGAGAGTGTAATCAAGCACTATAATACGTCAGACATTGTGGCAGACACTGTTAAACATTTGTCACCTATAAGCATAATTTAGGTTTATTAATCTCCAGAGAGCTACATTAAACCACAACCAGCAGCAAAGGAAGCCCACAGTGGTTAGCCTGCTCCATAGCCCCACCCCTCACATATTGTACTTCAATGGCGGCCTTGTGCAGCACATAGCACTCCACTGTGTAGCAAGCCTGCATGTCACCAGGAAATATTGACTTCAAATGCTTCAAACACGCAGCTTGTTCCGTAAAACAAGATGCCTTAACAAGCTTGGCAGTGTTGGAATATGAAACCCCTGCAGACTCAGAAAATTTACCTGCCAATGCAGAGGTCACACACACACACACACACACACACACACACACACATAAATAGATGGTTAGACAAATAATGAATCAAGTTGACTGGAGAGAAATACTGGGGAATGCGTTAAATATGAAAAGTATCCAACAGTGGGGCTGCAGAAGGAAGCCTAATGTTTATTTACATGTGTGTAGGAACAGAAAAGTGAAAGGAAAAGCTCATTTGTACAACACTGTGACCAGTGTGCCGTGGGAAATTAAACTATCCATCTTAACTTAATTTTCCATAAATTACTTTGCATTATTATTTACAAATATATCATGGTTCATCCAACTATGCTAGCGATGTATAGTGACAGGCAGAAGGTACAATAATCAACAGAATAAGTCATGGCTTCTTGCCATTGCCAGGATGTCAGCTTTGTGCTCAATTTAAACAGGCTCAGATTTGACAATGATTCAGTACATTTGTGAGCTAATAGATCATAATTATTTCAGTATTCATACTATTTAGGTTCTATATTCGTAGGCGGCCTCACGGCGTAGCTACGCTTAGTTGAGCAAAAAAAAAGAAAAAAAGAAGTGCATCCTGATTTTTGTGCCAGTACAAGCCTCGTTTTGTCCGTTTGTCTGCAAGCATAAAAAAAATCTGGGCTTCCAGGACCCCCAGGCAATGCCACGGCGCATTGAGGCAGTGATTAAGGCAAAGAGATCCCCAACCAACTATTGAAGATTGACATATTTGTCAGGAAGGTTGAGTTTTGGTGGAGGACCCAGATGCAGGGAGCAAAAACAGCCAGGCAAGGATGCAGTTGACGATGCAAAAAAAGGGATTTTAATTTCTATGAAAAAAGGCGATCTTCCAAATTACAAGATGAACCAACACACGAACCAACACACGAACCAACACACGAACCAACGCACGAACCAACACACGAACCAACACACGAACCAAAACACAAACCAAAACACGAACCAAAACATGGGTGGAACAACAAGGCAAAAACGAGCAGCATGACATGGGGAAAAGACAATGAACTAGAGATGGGACGTTTGACACTGAGACTCCGGAGCGTGTGTCAGCCGAGTGAGACAGACTGCTCGAAACAATGTATCAAAAGCCCCAATGAAACCTCCGTGATCACGTGCTGATGACGTATGGGGCTTCATTCGCGCTAATGAGATACCGGAAATTACGTAACTGATTCAATTGTTTTGGCGCGGTGTCAGCTGTTAAAAGGAGACACCGAAACAACCACTGCCTCCCCCGTAGTGATGGGATTTTCGGCTCTTTTGGGTGATCCGGTTCATTTGGATCGGCTCAGTGAAAAGAGCCGGCTCTTTTTGGCTCTCAAGCGGCTCTTTAAACTTTAGCTTTTCTTTTAAATATTTACGACAAATTTACGTGAAAAAGAGAGAGCGACATATGTAGAGAGAGAGAGGGAGAGGGAGAGGGGGTGAGGGAGACAGTAAGGAAATGACGGAGCCGGCTCTTGAGAGAGGGAGTCGGCTCTCATCGTTCACTTCAACGAGCCGGCTCTTTGTACCGGCTCGTTCGCGAACGACCCACCACTACTACTACTACTACTACTACTACTACTAGAGAAAACTGACTTGAGAGAGCTTTAGGATGGAGAATTCCAATGCAAGAAAACGATCTCGTGTTTGGCAACACTTTGACGTTGTGTCACCCACAAAGGTAAGATTTTAATTATTTGGCATAATATTAAATGGTATATTGTCAGCATTATCATCATCATTGTAGTGTTGTATTTACTATTGTACAGTTTTGCTAAATGGCTCACCGCAACATTTGCAATAATAAATGCTTACAGAAAATGAATTAATATTACTGTATCACTTTTAATAATGTTAAAACTTTAAAGGATTTAAAGGTCGCTGGGAATCTTGGCTGTGTTACCTACATTTAAAAATATCACAGCCTGCAGTATGTCCATGGTAACCATAATAATATCTTTATTGTTTCAGTATTGCATAACAATTGAGGTGAGGTACTTACAGTATACATATATGATATGAAAAGTGGCACTATTGTTATGCTGTAATGAATGTAATGTTATGCTGCTGAAACTAAATTTCCCTATCTATCTTTACTTTGATTTATTAATCCAGTGCAAAAATGATTATCTGTCATATTTTTCTTTTCTAGATATTTGAAGGACAAACTGCTTCCCCGGACGGAGAAGCCACTACAATATTGGTTTCTCCACAAAACCACATACCCACATCTGTATCCAGTGGCTCTGCAGTACCTCTCAACACCAGCATCTTCAGTCCCCTGTGAGAGGATTTTCTCAAAGGCTGGTGAAATTGTCAGCCAGAGAACAAGCCGCTTGAAGCCGAACACAATAGAGCAAATATTGTTTTTGAATAAGAACTTATAAAACAAATAAATATAAAAAGTTGGGCACAAGCACAATTCCCTCATGTACATACTGGTATTTGCTTTATTTTCACTGTTGCACAAGCACAATTCCCTCATGTAGGTATTTGGTTCACTTTATGTTCACCTTCCATGTGTACCTGATGATCATTAGACAGACACAAATGTAAGACTGAATGTACTGGTGTTATGTTGGAATATAAAATCAGGCTTTGAAGACTATAGCTGGTATGACTCCAGCTGACCACCAGATGTCACCGGTACGATCTATCTTATGGGGCTTTGAAGCTTCGACTCTTTTTCCAAAGCAATCAGCCGAAAGCCTCAAAAGCGTCACAAGGCTTCATTTTCCCATCTCTACAATGAACCCACCAGACAGGGGGGAGACAGGAGACTAAATACACAGACGCTAACGACACAACAAGACACACCTGGGGCAAGACACAAGTGGCTGAGGGCACTGATTGGTTCACATGAGGAAGGGCAGATTGCACTTAGACAAGACCAAGGGAGACACACAAGGAAAACAGAACCCAAGCATGACAATATTGTTTTAAAAATACCATTCATTCATCCTTTTGTGTACATGGCGATTCGTTCACAGCATTCTACTTTTTTTGAAATCCTGTTTTCGTGGGTTTGATCAGCTGGAAGCCCAAATTATGTAATAAATAAATAATAATAATAAACAAATACATTTAAAAAGGGGGGGAAGAGAGTGCTGCCTTGAATCAAAGAATAATGTAGGGCGTAGTGGCAGTAAAAGAAGCTGCTGACAGCAGGTGCTCTTCAGACTCGGTGGACAAAAAATTTGAATGAAAAAAGCACTATAAGAGTCGAGGCACTCTGCTGCTGAAATGTTATTGGAAACATATTGCCAACAAACTAAAATAAAAATTGCGTGTTGCCAACACGTTTCGACTCACAGGGTCTTCATCAGGGCTAAACAAATATATACTTCAAATCACTTAAATTATGGGCCCTGAACCTATAATCTGTGAAAGTTGTACTTTTTAAATGGAATTATGGAAATTAGTCAACTTTTCAAGGATTTTTTTTTTTAAAGAGTCTTATTGTGGCCACAAATGAAATTAACAATCCCATGTCAGTTTTGGGGCTCCGATGTTTGTGGATCTATCTCCATTTTTTGTTATGTTATCAAAATGGATGTGCATTCTGTACCTGACAGTGAAAAACAAAAACAACAAAAACTGTTGAACTTGTTTGCACTTAAGTAGACCTACATTTCAAAGAATTTATTCTCATTTATTTGTTTGTTTGTTCATTTATTTTTGCGCAGGCACAAGTAAATTCTCAACGTCGGTGGTCCGTGGCCCAATACTGTACATCCATTTGTTGGTGGGCCAGGCTTCAAGAGCAATCTTTTCAGTTAGATTGCCATCTGCTGGAGAAAGTTGTAAACATCCAATCGGAGTTTCAAGCTGTCATGAAGCTGTCTGTCATAAAGAACCGCCCAAATCAATCAATCAATCAATCAATCAATCAATCAATCAATCAATCAATCAATCAATCAATCAATCAATCAATCAATCAATCAATCAAAAACATTTATTTAACCAGGAAATAAAAAAACACCCATAATCTAGATAAAAGAAAATCATCAAAGGATACATAAAACAGCATAAAAGAACAGTACAATTACAAGCAGAAAAAGTAACTGTTGATACACTAAAATCCACTCAGAATGTAGAGCGGTAAATACTGAGCAGTACAAAATGAACTAAAATAAAAAATGGCAGGTGTACGTCGCTTTTTAAAATTTGACTACTTTATACGTTTGTATTGTAAGGTCTTGGTTTTACGGTTACAGAATATGACAGTACTGGATATTTTCTTTTCTTTAAGGACAATAACTAGAAAATGCTCAGAATAATTTGGGATTGCCACCATGCACTAAGATTTTGTTTTATGTTGTATGGAAGATCGTAGTTTGAAAAAAAAATATTGAGTTTAAAAACCTGCCTCTCTTATCAAAAGTAAATCTATATATTACACACAAATGACAATTCCGAACATTCGTGCGTTTCTGATGTTTACGAAATAATGCAAATGCTTCCTTTACACAGTGAAAACAAATAGCGTATTGTATTGCTTTTGCCTGTGAGTGGCATACAAACCAGGCAGATTGTTATAGTAGTCTAACGGCATTCCATCACATTTTGGAATCAAAATCCTCAAATTTCAATGAGATGACGAGCTTCCTTTCACCGAGTTGACCACCATGTTCACTTGTGACGTAAGGTCGCGATTGTCAATTGAAGCTTTGTTGCTTATGTTTTATTGTTCATATTCTTAACGTTTTCCCGCGATTTGGTACATTTATTCGCAAATGAAAAAGGGATACTCACGACTCCGTCCAATTGACGAGCAGGAAAAAAATTGGGCCAATAGCGTGCATCTTTGAGCTATCTTCTGTCCAATGGGTGTTAAGAAGAGTTACTAAATTAAACCAATAGGCGGCTCGAACCATTGTGCGACTGGAGCTGCCTGGAACTGCCGGGCTGAAGTCGCCGCGTCTCCACCCGGCTGGTCTTCTTGGCTCTCTGCAATGGCGGAACAGCAGCAATTCTACCTCTTGCTGGCTAACCTGATGAGCCCTGACAACAATGTCAGGAAACAATCAGAGGTAAGGATTCATTGGTGCCATTAGTTTTCACGCCTGCCAAGTGGGAGATTGGAGCCAATTGGCGTGTCTGCTGTAGCCAAAGCTAACCGCCATGCTAGTGCTATGTCTAGCCGCGCATCAGGTTTGGTAGCCCACGTGCAATGAGAGCCAGCGTTGGGCAGTGGTCAGCTAACACTACAATGCTAACCTGCTGGACCGTGGTGCGTAGTTTTGAGGACGCGAGTATGCTCAGAAACTGAATAGTCTTCTTGACATTCTCAGAGTTGCACACACATAAATGGCTTCGTGTCGTTGCCAGTCGCTTAGATTTGGTGTTAAATGTCCCGGTGGCGATGAAGCATCTAAAATCTCCAGCTAGTATGGAAGCTAGGCGTCTAGCTAACTCTAGTGTACAGGAAGTAGCATGGCGCTACAAAACGCAAGCTACTTCCCGGTGGCTAACTTATTTAGCAGGTGAACTAGCATTGGGCATTAGCACTATTCAATGACTGTAAGGGTCTTCTGATTATTTTTGTCTTGTACTTTTCAAATAGCGTTATTGATTAAAATAAAAGAAAAAGAAATGTTGCGGCAGCAATGATCAAGCTATCTAAACAACATTACTAGATATCTATTGACGTGTTCGAAAGTGTGTGATTGCTGCATACATAGTACTTGTTTAATGTTACCCAGAAGCACTCTGTTCCGCGTAATTAGGAGCCTTCTCAAATCACCCACCTGTCGTGTTTACGATATATCGACTAGCTTGTTTGGTTTGAGTCAAGCTGTCGTTTTTACTTTACTGCACAATGACGACCCACTTGTCGCGCCAAAGCTTTGTTACTACGAGTGTTGTCCTGGACCCTGTAAAAGTTTTTCTTCGAGATATTTGGGACTTAACAACAATCAGTAGCAGTCAGCACTCTGACGTATTTAAAATGCGAGCTCTCTGCCTCGATCCTAGTAAGATCATCGGATTACGCTTTCATTTGATTCACATGTAATGGCAACTTGTAATCAATTAAACTTAGCAAGTCATTAGCATATTATGTACCGTGTGAATCGTCAGTGGCCCTTTTTAATGTGATGTACTGTAATCACTTTACATTGGAAGTGCTAGCCACATAAACGTGTTCAGTTTGCACAAATTCAGGGTGCACTGTTGCTTGATTTATTAGATTTTTCTCAGAGGCATTGGCCATACAGTATGTTAATGTTTTTCAATGTGAAGGATCATTGGGATTTTGTTGTTAAGGTCTTCTTCCCATCTCTTTCTAACAAACAAGCAATAAATAAATATGTATTGCAATAAATAGCAAATACTAACTAGAAAAATTCCCGCGGAAAAAGTGAAGATTTTGCCGTGACTGGCAACTCGCCACTTACTGCTATTTTGCCGTGAAATCTGTGAGAACTAAAGGTACAAATTCTGTGCCAGTTCATGTGTACTACCTTGTGCCCTAATGGTTAAAGTGGTCGCCCAGAAAGTGCGGGGTCACGGCCTGGGTTAGAATCCTGCTCTGTGCATCTTATAGGTTAGGCTTGTGTGGAAACAAAGGCAAGTGGCCCATAATAAGACTAAAGCTAAAATTATACTTACTAACTTACTAAACACTTTGATTTGCAGTTTTTAAGAGTTTACTACGATAACCTGGCAAAATTCTGCCAAACAAGTGTGATGTAAACACAAACCAGATCACAACAATAAAAAATAAAAACGGAGGCTTCATCAATTTAACTTTTTATGTTTCATAAATCAATGAAATGTAAAATGTGGACTCTAAAGCTTGATTTACACTGCAGTTACGATTACCCAATTCCCATTTAGCGCCCGGTTTTGTTCTGGCCCAAATTGAGGCGGAGGTGGCAACATTCTGTATATGCCATGCCCCCCCAAAGGTTCAATCAAACAATTTGCAAGCAAGCAAATAAACAAACAAAACATTTATTTAATTGGTTTTTGAACTTTGAACTAAGTCCAATTTTACTGAAACGTAAAATAAAAGTACAATAAGTATGTTTGATATTAAACAAAGACTTATATTATTCTCATTCATACTGTGTTTTTCATTAGTTTTAAGTGCAAAAATAGCCTCGCCACATCTGCAGTCTGGTCTGTGTGATTGTCGCTGCAAGACCCACGGCTGGCACAATGCATCTGGTATATTTTACAGAGCATGTCTTCCATAGTATGTTTGAGCCAGGTAAATTTGTTCTGCCACTGCAGATCCAAACACATGGCTCAGCATTTTGAGGAGATTCTGGAAGTATCAGTTGCGATGATTTTAACATTGCTAACATCAGTTTAACTTTAACATATTTACTCGATTATGGCACATTTGCGGGACACTGTGGCCACTTTAACTGTTCTTGATTGGAAGAAAAGGTGTGAGTTTAGCATTTTATTCTTACATAAAATTATTATTTTTACATAAAATGTAGCATGTGGTGCGTGCTTCACTTGTCTCATCCTTGATGACAAATCCAGTTGTTGAGTTGCAGCCTGCTACATGTCCAAGCTTGTTGTTACGCTGCCGTGGTGGTGCATATTCCAAATGTGCCACTTGAAGGCAAAAAAATAAATAAATCTGAATTGTCACTTGACCCATGCGGTAGCGTGTTTCTCTCTAACCAGTAACTACTGTCCATTCTGTATTTCCAGGAGACCTATGACACCATCCCTGGTCAGACAAAGATCACGTTCCTGCTTCAGGCCATCCGAGATCCATCTGCTGCAGAGGAGGTGCGTGCACATCTGTACACTTCTGAGAATCCAGCATGCATGTGTGAAATATTTCAGTGACAAATGTAGTCTTCTCTCTTTGGCCATGACAACTGCTTGCTATGAGTCATAGCTTTGGTATTGGGGCACTTGTTTATCCAGAGTCAACCAGCTGCTTATTCCCTGCGGCTAGCATGCCTTCTCTTTACCTCGAAGCTGATATTTTTAGTCTCGAAATGGGAGAAGTCCAGGAGTGACTTGCTTAGATTGCAAAAGGGTTGGTCAGGCAAATATTTGGGGTAAAAAATGTGTTTTAATTGTCTCTTGTATTTTTATTCTCCATTCACCAGGTCAGACAGATGGCAGCAGTCCTTCTGCGGCGGCTGCTGTCATCCTCCTTTGAAGAGATTTACCCAGGCCTCACAGTTGACATGCAGACAGCCATCAAAACCGAACTTCTGACCAGCATCCAACAGGAGACTTCAGTAAACATCCGCAAGAAGGTCTGCGACATCGCAGCAGAGCTCTCACGCAACCTTATCGGTAATATTTAAACACTTCCTGTCTTAAGTTAAAAAGTCATATTAGAAGTAAATTTTACACAACAGGGTTTAGAATGATAATATTTATTTCTTTGTAATCCAGATGATGATGGGAACAACCAGTGGCCAGAGGTGCTTAAGTTCCTATTTGACTCTGTCAACTCGGACAACGTTGGCCTGCGAGAGGCTGCCCTGCACATATTCTGGTGAGATTATTTCTATTCAGTGTATTGATGGCGGCAGTCTTGTGAGGTCAGCTGTGATATTGATGACCATGATTCGAAAGGATTCTAAATTGTGAGACCTTGTCTTGGGTGGGTTTTCCTCAAGACATTTGGTGACTATAAAGTTTTGCCTTGCTTGGTTCCAGGAACTTCCCAGGAATCTTTGGCAACCAGCAGCAGCATTACATGGATGTTATCAAGCGCATGCTTGTTCAGTGCATGCAGGACCAAGCCAACCCTCAGGTAACATGTGCCCAAAGTTGAGGTCAGCTAGCAGTCAGTTGACACTCTATGTTCCTTATGCATTCATCGTCCTTCAGATCCGCACACTGGCCGCCCGGGCTGCATCTTCTTTTGTCCTGTCCAATGAAGGCAATTCAGCTCTGCTCAAGCATTTCGCCGACTTACTGCCAGGTATCCTGCAGGTAAGGCGCTTGACCATTTTTCCTTCACAAATCTGTTCAACTCTCAAATAGTGTTCTCATCATACCAACATTTAACATCAGTAAATAGAAGGGGAATAAGAGTTCGTAGCTAAATAACTTCAAATTTGCATTATTTATATTAATTCAATTAAAAAAAAAAAGATTAGCCTTCCATTGATTAAAAAAAAAAGCCATTTGAACATTTTTCAACACTTAATAGGAATTGAAGAAAACAACTTAACATTGTTAAACACTACTAAAAATTTTATATATAGAATAGAATACATTTTTATTGTTCACTAGAAAGATGGATTTGTCTTCGGCTCACCAAACGCAGTAGTATTAAACATGTACACAGATAATGAGCAGTTCATATCATAGTTGTGGTCCGCATCCTATCAGTCACTTTGCAGAGTTGAGAATGCTAATAGCACTAGGGACAAAGGATTTCCTAAATACATTCTTCTTCGTTGCCAGATGGACTCTCTAGCGCCTCCCACAATTTAGAGACTAAAATAGCTGAATAGAGGATGAGAGCAATCCTTTTTCCTCGTCCTGTCTGTGAAGAGTTTAATCAGAGGCTTTGAAGGTTTGCCAATTATCTTCCACACAACCCTGAAAAGTTTATTAAGTCTACAATTCAGGTGACCGTACCGGGCAAGAAGATGAAAAGCTAACACTTTACACCTTTACTTTTATAAACAACCCCCAGAAATATCCAATACTGTACAAAAGTCTTTTGACACCAAAGGATTTGTTGTTTATAGTTTAAGCTTTCGTGCAGTATAAAATCTCAGTGAATATTTAACATTTGTTGTTTTTCGAGAACTTCTGACCACTGATACTGAACAAACTTGCAGAACGGAGGGTGGAAGTTTAGTGATTTGATAATGTACTGTAACATAAGCGAGCAGATGGACCATTGGTTATAATTCATTAAAATAGCAAAGTGATTTTACCCCCATCTTCGATAGATAAGTGCACTTAAACACAAATCTCTTCGTAAAACACTAAACTCATTGATAAATAAATAGCTTACATTAGGGTTGGTCGGTAATACGGCATCCCGGGTTGTCCAAAAATGGCAACAGTGTCACTTTCAATACAGTCATTTAGAATAACAAACAGCGTATAATGACCTATTATTCTATTAACATAATATTTTAATAACACGACATTTCTAGTTGTTTTTAGCACGTCTTTGTCGGGTGTGCTTTGTAGTCCAGAAATTATTTGTAGTTGGCTGTCGAATTAACATTATTGCGGGAACGTTATAGCCGTTGGATTAATGTTACGAAGTTATAACTATAATTTACTTTTTTTAACCTTTCAGCGTGAATCCACCTCCTGTCTTTCCCATGTTTGTGCAGGTTGCACTCACTCTATGCAGATTTGAAAGGGGGTGTGTCACTGTCACATGTCAGTGTGACAAATTAGCAGAGACAAGATTTTACAAAATCATATGATTTTCGCCTCGTTTTTGTTCATGAACTGAAATGTCCATACATTTTTGTCCAGTTTTTAAGTACATTTTTGTCTCTTCTTCATAAGTTGACAAAATGCATACTGATTTAGTCCGTTATTGTTCATTAATGAGGGTTTTAGTCTAGTCTAGTTTTAGTCTAGTCTAGTTTTAGTCCGGTGAAAATTGTCCAGTCTAGTTTTAGTCCAGTCTAGTTTTAGTCCGGTGAAAATTGTGTTGACAAAATGTATTTTTGTTTATTTTTTTGTTGACGAAATTAACACTACTGGATGTACTGGTGTATAATCACCAGAATTTGCATGGTTAACACCTGCCATTTCTGGCTCTGATCAGGCAGTGAATGAGTCCTGCTACCAGGGAGACGACTCTGTCCTCAAGTCTTTGGTAGAAATTGCCGACACAGCACCGAAATATCTGCGACCAAACTTGGAGGCCACTCTGCAACTCTGCCTGAAGGTGAGGTGGGAACCCATGCAACATGAGTTTTGCGCTGCAGACCATGCTCTGCTTTTGATGTCAACACTTGCCATGCTTCTTCAGCTCTGCGCAGATAGCAACTTGCCCAACATGCAGAGACAGTTGGCTTTGGAAGTCATCGTCACCTTATCAGAGACTGCAGCAGCCATGTTGAGGAAACACACCGCCATTGTGGCTCAGAGTGGTGAGTAATCCTTTATGATTGTGGCGTGGCCCTCTCGGATTTGTTACTAATCCGTTTATACCTGAAGATATTATTCAGAATACCCGTTCATTAGGAGTTGGTCTGTATGTCTAGTGCCTCAGATGTTGGCTATGATGGTGGACCTAGAAGAGGATGAGGACTGGGCCATGGCGGACGAGCTGGAAGATGATGATTTTGACAGGTAGTGTAATGTTGCTGGCAAACTCAAAACATCCGAGCAGCGTTGTCACCTTGTTCTGTCACCTAACAGCAATGCAGTAGCAGGAGAAAGCGCTCTAGACAGAATCGCCTGTGGTCTGGGAGGAAAGGTCATTTTGCCTCTGATCAAGCAGCACATCAGGCAGATGCTGCAGAACAGTGAGTAAATGTCCAACGGCAGGCAGCAACTATATCAACTGCAATTCAATGAAGCTGAAATAAAGCTAGAGTTCGTTCCTAGCTGACTGGAAGTACCGCCACGCTGGGCTTATGGCGCTGTCGGCCATTGGCGAAGGCTGCCACCAACAAATGGAGGCCATCCTTAATGAGACGGTCATCTCAGTGCTGCACTTTTGCGCAGACCCGGTAAGTCCTTTCAATTTGAATGATGCTGCTTGTTAACTGGGGTAAACCGACCAAAAATAAATACTCCTCAGCATCCGAGGGTGCGCTACGCTGCCTGCAACGCCATTGGACAAATGGCTACAGATTTTGCACCGACTTTCCAAAAGAAGTTCCATGATAAGGTAAAGTCAAATTCAAGTGAAACAGACCAATGGAGAGGTTTCATCTGGACGACGACGACCTTCCTTCCTTGCAGGTGATCCCCGCGCTGCTTCAGACCATGAATGACCAGAGCAACCCCCGAGTGCAGGCACACGCTGCTGCTGCGCTCATCAATTTCACAGAAGACTGCCCCAAATCTCTGCTCATCCCTTATTTGGACAGCTTGGTGAAGCACCTCCATGTCATCATGGTCGCCAAGTTGCAAGAGGTAGACAACACAAATCTTTTATCACTCAAGTCGCTGCTCGGTTTTGAGTTCTTCAGCGTTCTTTCTCTCCCCTCCTTAGTTATTCCAGAAGGGCACCAAACTGGTCCTGGAGCAGGTGGTGACTTCCATTGCGTCTGTGGCGGATACTGCAGAGGAGAAGTTTGTGCCATACTACGACTCCTTCATGCCCTCGCTCAAACATATCGTGGAAATTGCCGTGCAAAAGGAGCTGCGGCTGCTTCGGGGCAAGACCATCGAGTGCATCAGCCTCATCGGTCTCGCCGTTGGCAAGGAGAAGGTACATCCAAGGAGTTGTTGATGCCTGTGCGCTCATTCCTATGTTCCAAATCAATCTTTTCTTTTTTCTTAGTTCATGCCAGATGCATATGCTGTCATGCAGCTGCTTCTCAAAACCCAGACAGACTTCAATGACCTGGAAGATGATGATCCGCAGGTGAGAAGGCTAGGCAGTACTTGAAACACTTTCAAGCCGTCCGCGGGTTGGCAACTTCTTTTTTTGTTCTTTGGTTAAAGATCTCATACATGATCTCAGCCTGGGCCAGGATGTGCAAGATCCTGGGGAAGGAGTTTCAGCAGTACCTCCCAGTGGTGATGGGCCCCTTATTGAAGACCGCCTCCATCAAACCAGAGGTGGCTCTGCTTGACAGTAAGTCGCTTTTGTGCTCATGCCATCTGCTTTTATATTAACTCATTGACTTCCAGCCATTTTCACTGAAGCAACCCCTTTGGCTCCCGGCTGTTTTACTGGATTTTGACTGATTTTGCAAGGCTATAGCTGTAAAATCATGGAACCTACCAAAATAAAGATTAAAGTATTTTCTTTCATCAGGGGAAAAAATTATCTGTTTCAGTTTTGCAGCAATTGGCGTTAGAATATAACAGTTTCATCATTATTAACAAACTTGTTGAAAACAATGGCAAATAGAGCTTGTTGTAACATTTTTGTAGCCCAGGATATGGAGAATATATCAGAGGACGACGGCTGGGAGTTCGTCAACCTTGGAGACCAGCAGAGTTTTGGCATCAAGACCGCCGGCCTGGAGGAAAAGTCCACTGCTTGCCAGATGCTGGTAAGCGTCTGCTGCAGGATGGCGACTTGCAAATGGAACTTTTTCACATTTTGTCACATTACACCCTCAAGAAAAAAAATATTATTGGCATTTCATATAATAGACTAATAAAATGGCTCATATTTAGTGAAGTGAAACATTATAGCTGAGGTGGGCGCGACAATGAATTTTGAACGTCAGTCATTCGGCAATCGTCAACAGACGGGACACACTTCTGTCATCGTCAAGCCAAATCATCTTTCCGTCATTCCAGGTGGGCCATCCGTCAATGTTCCGTCATTCATCACCAAAATGGGATATCAGTCATTGACGGATTGTCAAATTTATTGACGGATTGACAATTACATTGACGGACGAAAACCCACTTCCGTCAGTGCTAAATTCGTAAATTTTTGGAAGTTTCCCATCAATCGTCAACAAAATGGGCATTCATCATTGACTGATCAACGGACCTTCCGTCAATAGTGATAGAATGCCCACCTCTCCATAATAAAATCTGAAAAGTTGGTAGTCTACCAGCGTCTAATGTAGTCCAATAGATACCATCCACCTCTTCCTTCATCGCCATCTACAGCATATAAGAACATTTTAATAAATTTTCTTAACTGCTTATTCGTCATTTAATTTAAAAAAAAATCTTAATTTTAAAGCAAAATTGAATGTCTCGTGTTGACAATTGGACTTACCAACAACTTTTTGGAACCCAGTGGATTTTTTTACTGTTTTTGCTTCAATGAGGCATGTTTTGTATTTAAATACACACTGTATGTAATAACCTTATTGTGTGTTTAGTTTTACAATTAAAGTGGATGAATCTCGTTATTCTAAGCCTTTTCACAGTTAACTATAGGCATATAATGATTCAATCTTACCTTTGACACCATGGCGATGTAATTTTTTTTTAGGAAATATTAGGTATTTTGAATGGCTATTTTTAATAATATGCCCAAGTTCAGTATAAGCCCGCCTCTCCCCGTGTGGTTGCTGTGCCCCTCTCGTCGCGCATGGCCCACAAAACTCTGGAGCGCTGCACGCAAGACTGGCCAGCCCTTGCAGTACAGCCGTGTCTTCTTTAAATGTGGAAATTGGATGGATGTTCAATTCTTCAAACATTTGAAACAAAATAGCTCATTTGCCGCAAGAAATCATAGTGGAGGAGGAGGGGGAAGGGGGAGGAAAATAAAACCCCGAGATGGACGCAAACCCGGGACCTTCTGCTTACAGGTTGAGCGTGCTAACCACGACGCCATACATTCAGTTAGGTTTAACAGTGCAGAAATTTTACTTATAGTTTACACAAATGTCAGCCGATCTTTCTGTGAATTTAAGACGACCAATTGCCATTGCACTTTGGCATTGCAAATGTGAAGGATAATTGATTGCTTTGAATTTATTTGAACAGAATGTTTACTGATAAAGGCTACTTTTATCACTATCCTGCGAGCATGGAGGCCTCAGAAAGTGGGCGTTTGTTTAGTCCGCATAGGCGGTGCGGGGGTGGGTCCTCACCTGATGACATCATAGAGTGAGTACCCACTCGTTTTCTCAGGTTGGGAGGGGCTGGTGCTTGGAGAGCAGAATGACCTAGATTTAGCTTTTCAACATGGCTAAAAGCTCCAAAAAGTAGATTTTTCACAGTTACTGCCCCTTTAACTCCAACCGTAGTGTCATTAAACGGCTTAAAGGACGCTTGGGGACAGCAGAATCACACTGATTCGCTCCGGGCTTGCTAGAAGCAACATGGTGCATTCAGGGTACTTTCACAATATAGGGAACACATTGTTTTTCTTCAATCATTACGTTTTTATGATCGAGAGAAGCCAAAATCGAAATCACAATAACATTTCGGTTAATCGTCCAGCCCTATTAGACTTTTTTTTTTTAGATTTTTGTTGAAAACTAGTTGTTTTCCTTCTACTACTTAAAACAGGGATGTGATTTTTTCCGCTAATTCGCGGAATTCGGCTTTTTTTATCCCCCCCCCCCCAAAAAAAGCGTTTTTTTTTTTTTTTTTTTTTTTTTTTTTTTAAGTAGTTCATTGTGTATGCACATGACTCCGACAGATAACATCTGCCATAAAACTGCCATTTTATATGGGATAGTTCAATATACATTGAAAATTTATGCTGTTGTTTTGTCTATTTCTTTGTCATGTGAGTGCATTGAAAGTACTTAAAAACACGGAAAACCCATGAGCTCCGGGGGGCTTCCCCCCACCAGGGCACTGCCCTGGACCTAGCTGGGTGCCAGCGGCCCCCAGACCCCCGGCTAAATTTTCAGATAATTTCACTTTGGTCAAATCACATCCCTGTTAAAAACAATGAAGTAAACATTTTTGTAAGGTGACATGTCAAAGTACAACAAGCCACCCAAAATGTCACCACTGATAAGCTAATATTTGTGTTGCAGGTGTGTTATGCCAAAGAGCTGAAGGAAGGTTTTGTGGAGTACACTGAACAAGTAGTGAAGCTGATGGTTCCTTTACTAAAGTTCTACTTCCATGATGATATCCTTGTTGTTGACTTGAAGAACTGACATCGTTTGGATAGTTTGCAAAGAAAAGCTGTTCTCTCAAAGACAGGAATGCTTGCTAAAGAAGGATTTCCTTAACTGTATCACGTGTGCGAGTGGCAGCCGCAGAGTCCATGCCCCTGCTGTTGGAGTGCGCACGGGTTCGGGGGCCGGAGTACCTCACCCAGATGTGGCTGTTTATGTGCGACGCCCTCATCAAGGCGATCGGGACGGAACCGGATTCGGACGTCCTGTCAGAAATCATGCATTCTTTTGCCAAGGTAATAAAGCCTCTCCTGAGACATTACATTGCAACAGATGTTGCTTTTGGCAGATAGTAAGCGGGTCTCCAAATGAGGCAAAGTGTTTGAGTGAACATTTACAACAACCCTTTTGCATGACAGCATAATGTCCATTAACATTAGCTGAAAAAGTCTGCTAGCTCAATGCTAACTTAATTGGAAATCCCATAGATGGGCTTACGGAACATACTGTGGTCATTTTGAACCAAGCGGGTTGGATTTTGAAAAAAGTCTTTGAATCCTTGAAATATCAACTTTATAGAACTTGAAAGGACAATGCCAAAATAAAAATTAGGGATTTCGATACCACTTTTTTTTTTATACAGATACTCAAATCTTCAGTACTCACCGCTACCAAGTGCCAATACCATTAATACTTATGATACATACCCCCCCCCACAAAAAAAACAATGACAGCCTCTTTAAAAAAGAAAAAAAGACACATCCCAATTATAGCGAATTGCCTTAAAAATGCTTGAAATTAATAGCAATTATATTCTTTCAATTTGCTCATAAAAGTTATTTTGCATAGAGCACACAATAAAATTAATTTCAAAAAATAAACAAATAATCCAGTGGCCAGGGAAAAAAAATGTCCCAATCAAAATATGTAGTTGCTTTTAAGGAATATAGTAGGGCTGCAACTATCGAGTATTTAAATATATAGAATACTCAACTGAAAATTTTGAGTACTGAAGTTCTCGACTAAAATATTTTTGCTTGGATAAAGAGTAATTTAATGTACACAACATTTTCACTTGATGAAAAACAAGTTGGTTCAAGGGTTTCCTTTTTAATTTTTTTTTAATAAAGTTAATTTTTTCAAATTGTACACTTACAATATACGCCAGGGTAGTGATTGCATTTATGAATTTGGAACAGTTGACCAGCAATAAGGCAAATCAGGCTAGTTTTTTTAATGCATTTGATTGCTTCACTTTACAGATAAAAAAAAGAAGAAGCTTTTGATGAATCTGCAGACACAAAACACATTATCTACTGGAGTATTGCCCTATACAGGACACATCTTAAATCGGGAGCCAGTTGAAACGTATACAACATATTTTCATGTATCGTGTCGTTCGCTCCATTCATGGGGCCTTGGGCGCAAATGCGTAAACTTACCCCACACCAGCCGCGGCCTAGCCTGGACCAGGTTGAGTGGACGTGGGGCGAGAGGGGACCGCCACCACCTACTCGCCGTCGCGCAGCTACGGGTCGGTTGGACTCCCGCGAATCTGCCCGCACCCTCTGTCTCGTTTGCCGAGGGCGCTCACTCTCTCCGGTAATGATCTTTCCGCAGGTTCATCTACTGAAACCTTGTTCGTTGTCGTCACCATTTCCGAATTCCGCTCGCCCCTTTGATTTATTTTTAATACCTTCGTTCTTGCTGCTTGAATCAAATAAGTAAAATCAGCTTATTCTTCCTTCCATTGCGTTGGTGACGTTAAGTGGCTAAATTAAAAGTAGCCCGTGCATCCAATACGCTAAAGCTTTAAATAAACAAGTACTCAAGGTACCTGTGGCGGTCAATAAATGCAAAATAACCATTTCAGCCTTTAGTTCCTGACCAAAGAACGGCCACAAGAGCGGGGACCGATACCAGTATCGATTCCCGTCGCGAGTACCAATAGCATGAAATATGTCCGGTATTAGCCCGATCCCGATACCTGGTATTGGTACTCGCCCATACCTAATAAAAATAAGAGCGTGAAATAAGAATAGAATATACTCAAAAATAGCAACTGAAAAAAATAACCCAGTAAGAACAAATACTGACTTTTCCTGTGCGTTTTGGCTTCTTGGGTACAGTGTTGTCGTGCATCCATGGCGTGTACGCTTAAAGTGAGCACAGAAGAAAGTTGCAATTGAATTCCATTAAAATAACTCGTTTTTCACACATTGGGAAGAATTTGTGCCTTTGTGTGTGGTGTTATCTTGCCTGGGTATGTGTTCACACATTTGTGTGTGGATATTTGTTGTTTGAGGGAAAAACACTCCCCAAAGTCCATGCTAATTTCTGATTAGCATTTGAATGGAATCCTGCCTTCACTTTTAGCATTAGCGCTAGGCTTGAAGCAATGTTGTAACGAAGTACAGTATGTTTCGTATTTAAAATAGAGTGAATGTTGTTCTTATTGTTGTATGTTTAGTTTCACAGTTAACTCCAACTGAGTTGTCATTAAACGGCGTCAAGAACGCTTGGGGACAACAGAATGACATGCTACACACTTGCTAGTTGCTAATGTTACTTAAGCAAAATGGTGCATTCAGGGTACTTTCACAGCGCTGGAAACTTCGGTTTTCTTCTATTATAACGTTTTAAGGGGAAAATAATCGGCCATTGGGCGATTGTTTTGGCAGATGTCTGAAGGGCAATAATCGGCCGATTATAATCTAGTATTATTTATAGTGTTGAGAATAGATTAATTGCTTAGTCCACGTGTTTACATATCGGTTTCACAAAACATGAATAATTGAAAATAAATTAGGCAGGTTTCTTTGCAAAATTGCTGTCTTAACCCGTTTTGACTGACTGATTTGTTAACATCACACTTGTTTGGTAGAATTGTGTCTATTTGTAGTGAACGCTTAGAAATAGATAATAATCATGATTCATTTGGTTTTATTTTAGTGTAAGCGTAACCTAGAAGATCAAAACGATGACGTTTAATAAATCTAGTATTGTTTATTCTAATAGATTAATTTATTGCATGTGTTGGTTAAAACATTCATGGGAAGAGGACCTTGAGAAAATAATTGATTAATATTAAATTAAAAAGTAGCGTGTAACTACATTATTATTCAAAATGTATGAATAGATTGCCAGTATTCTAACAGTGTCTTTCTTCTCACGTAGTGCATCGAGCTGATGGGTGACGGCTGTTTGAACAACGAGCACTTTGAGGAGCTGGGTGGCATTTTGAAAGGCAAACTGGAGGAGCATTTTAAGAACCAGGAGCTGAGGCAGGGTGAGACTTCACAAGCGGCGACGATGACATGTTGCGTCACAATTATTGTGCTTGTGCTTGTGCAAGTTTCTCATGTTGATGCCACACTTGTCCTTCCAGCTAAGAGACAGGATGAAGACTATGATGACCTGGTGGAGGAAACCTTGCAAGATGAGGTAAATGTTAATCGGATGAAACTACATGAAACTTTGTGGGGCGAATGCAGTCCTAATGGATCCCTTCTGATGTGTCAGGATGAGAACGACGTGTACATCCTGACTAAGGTGTCGGACGTCCTGCATTCTGTTTTCAGTAGTTACAAAGAAAAGGTTCTCCCATGGTTTGAACAGCTTCTCCAGCTCATAGTCCAGCTCATAGTAGGTGTTCATCCAATGAAAGGAATTTGTTGTGCCTTTCTCCTCCTCACTATTAACGGACTGCATTTTTGTCCTCTAGTGTCCAAACAGGCCATGGGCTGACAGACAGTGGGGGCTGTGCATCTTTGACGATGTGGTGGAGCACTGCAGCCCGTCCTCCTTCAAGTATGCAGAGTACTTCCTGCGGCCCATGTTGCAGTCTCTGTGCGACTCAAGTCCCGAAGTTCGACAGGCAGCGGCCTATGGTGTTGGTGTCATGGCGCAATATGGAGGAGAGAACTACCGGCCGTTCTGCACAGGTATTAGTGGCACGCTTGCCAATCTGTATTGTTGTTATTTATGTTTATGTATGTATATGTCACATGTTTACTGATTTGTGCTCCAGAGGCCATCCCCTTACTGGTCAGAGTGATCCAGGCAGCCGATTCCCGCTCAAAGGAGAACGTCAACGCGACAGAAAACTGCATCTCGGCAGTTGGCAAGGTCATGAGATTCCGGCCCGAGTGCGCCAATGTCAATGAAATTCTTCCCCACTGGATCAGCTGGTTACCTCTCAATGAAGATAAAGAGGAGGCAGTCCACACTTTTGACTTCTTATGTGATCTAATTGAAAGGTAGGATGACATTCAATCTGTACTTCTCTTGAGTGATGCTGAAATTATCGAGGACCAAAATTATTAATAAATGAAAGACAAACTGATATTAAATTTTTTTATATAAATGGAAATAAAAACAACTCTTAATAATACATATTCTAAGAAACTAAATAAATGAAATTTATTTGTATTTTTGAATTACATTTTTCTGTTGTTATTTTCACTTATGTTCATTTATTTATTTAGTCATTTATTTTTAATTTTGGCAGTTTTGGTCCTCCATAGCAATTGCGGAAGACGACCTGAAGTGATGCTTTTCTCTTAAACGTCCCACATTGTTTCCGCAGTAACAACCCTGTTGTCCTCGGACCAGACAACTCCAACCTGCCCAAACTCTTCGTCATCATTGCCGACGCGGTAGCAAACGAGTCTGTGAAGAGCGAAGACGCTTGCAGTAAACGTCTGGCAAACGTGGTTCGTCAAGTACAGGTGAACTCCGCATCTGCGCTGTCACATGGCTGAGTGAACTCGCTGGCCTTTCGCTGCGTGACAATCACCGATTGATTTTGCCGTCCTAGGTGTCGGGAGGATTGTGGTCCCAGTGCATAGCGACGCTAAATGAGACTCAACAGAAAGCCATACAAGATTTACTGAATGCCGCGTGAGCCTCCGGGTCAGACTTCCCCACCCATAGAAAGTCCCTGAAGAAAAGTTGACTCTTCCCCCGACACATAATACACACTCCTTGATCTGCAGGGTGTAGGATGCTGGCTTTACCCTCCTGAACACCCCCCCACATTCTATTATACGCACTGCACTCAATTGACTGAGCAAAAATGGAGGACCCTGACATCAAGGACTGTCTCATCTCCTTTAGCTAGATGTTTGTTTCCAACCATTCCCTCAAGTGTGACTTGCCTCTGCCCAGAGATACATATTGCCCATCACAAACTCACAAATAAGGATCGGGGGGGTTGGAGGGGAGAAAGGGACTCTATTGGACTGCAGAGCTCAGTGAGTTGAACATGCACACTGGGCGGTTCACTGCCTGTCTCCTGTGAATTTTTTTTCTTCTTTTTTCGAGCCCCCTTTTTTGGTTACTAGTTACCTTGGGGGGGGATAACCTCTGTCAGAGGGGATGTTTCCAAAGTAAAGGCATGTTATAAGTGGCTAACTCTAGTGAACATAGTGGATTTACTTGTTTCAAATAAGTAGGGTTTATTTTTTCTGAATGTCAAAGCACCACTTTAGGTATCGTTGGTAAGGGGGATGAGAAAATAAAAAGAAGCTCAACTTGTCATTTGGTCGCTGCCAACCCAGTTGAAGTCTAACTGCTTGTAGAGTATCTGTGTGTGCTACCGTACTCTTTGCTATTATGGTGTGTAATCCTTTACAGCGCTGCAGGTATGTGATAACATTTCACAAACTACCTACCGTACAATAAAATTCTATTGAGAATTCTGAAAATGCTTATATGAACTTTACTTGATGGAGCTGGGCTCATATACATATTTTACTTTACATGGTTAATCGGACTCATTTCAACATGCTTTTTATTTTGGCATCAAGCAAAGTAAAGTTTACATTTAAAGCTTTCAACCAGAACATGTGACTTGAACCTTCCTGGAAACTTTCAACACCAACAGAAAATCAAATTGGTACAGCGGCCTCACAATCTACTTAAGGGATGGGCAACCAACTAGCGCATATGGCCTCTGACCACGCTGATTATTTTAAAACAAGACATATGTTCAAATATATATTTACAAACTCAAAATATGCAGAAAACATTTATAAGCAGTTCATTGTTTTCCATGAAGAGCTGGGGGGAATTGGGGAAATACCAAAAATAAAATATACTACCGGTAATCAAACAAAACCGGCAAGTCCACGGGTGCCGAACCTTAAGTGCAGTCTGCAAGGGTTGACTGTAGTTTTAACTTGTAATGTTACCAATCACAACTAGATGGCAGACATGGCTTACTTGCACTATACTACGCGAGTAGGCTTTATTCTATTTTTGTTGTTGTTGCAGATTTGGAATGATATACAGGACAAACCTAGGACCTCAAAATTTTCAGTGACTTGTTTTTTGTGGGGGGGAAATGTACCAGTAAAGTTCATTTGCTGCTCAGCAGTTTTATGCTGGCCATGATTAAAAAAAAATATATATATATATATGTCTAGTACAAACATATTTACTATGGAGCTTTATGTAGAAAATAAACTGAACTGGCTAAAGTCTGCCATAAACGTTCAAAATACTATCCACAAAGCTGTGGAAGTTGGATAAATGTCCATAAGCAACACTTTGGGGAATAATACTCCAAACGATAACAATGATGAACCTATTGATCGCCTAATTTTTGCCTCTGGTGCAAAAAAAAACAACAAACAACTTAATATTTACTTTTGTGTCAGACCACTTTTTTTCTGCCACAGTGCGCTGCAGCACATACAGGATTTACAGAGTTGGCAACAAGCTGCCACTCGGCCAGCTTGCTTTTGGTTTGGCTGTGGCTCCCTCAAAGCACGACCTGCAGCGCACTGTGGCAGAAAAAAAGTGGTCTGACACAAAAGTAAATATTAAGTTGTTTGTTGTTTTTTTTTGCACCAGAGGCAAAAATTAGGCGATCAATAGGTTCATCATTGTTATCGTTTGGAGTATTATTCCCCAAAGTGTTGCTTATGGACATTTATCCAACTTCCACAGCTTTGTGGATAGTATTTTGAACGTTTATGGCAGACTTTAGCCAGTTCAGTTTATTTTCTACAACTTAATATTTACTTTTGTGTCAGACCACTTTTTTTCTGCCACAGTGCGCTGCAGCACATACAGGATTTACAGAGTTGGCAACAAGCTGCCACTCGGCCAGCTTGCTTTTGGTTTGGCTGTGGCTCCCTCAAAGCACGACCTTCCGTGACTCGACCTCTCCAATGAGGGTTTCAATGTACATCATGGTAAAATTCACCTTCTTTCTTGCCTTTCCGTCCATGGTTTTCTTTCTTTTTTGCCAACCGTGCTCCTTATGAATACGCAAATCCATGAAGAAGTTGATTTGCGTTGCCAAATGTTGGGGTGGTGGACTTGGGTGGTGACTGGGGAAGGGCATGGACTGTCCTGCACACACCGCTTGGGATCATGCGTTATTTATAAAGATACATTTTTGTGTACGAGTGCGGATGATTTTATAAAACGCTTTTTTTTTTCTCCGTATGGGAAGTTTGGGTTTTGTTCAGAGTACTTATATAGGCAGGTTCTCATGTAGCTAGTTTTCTAAATGAGGCCCCTGATTTAAGAAGTTCTATGTGGCCCCCTCTTGCATACAAGTTGCCCATCCCTAAACTACTTTTAAGATGTTTGTTGAGACATTTAAAACGGATAGCTTGGAACTACCTTTTGGGGTGCGGCTGCTGAATTTGTTGATTCATCTGTACAACGCCACTGTGGAAATTTGTATGGCGATACACTTTACATAAATCCACAGACCAGCTGGGAAATGGGAGCTCGATTGAAGTGGAAAGTCTCCTCTGCTTAAGACTGAACAATTTAAGCAGCTTGTTAGTGGGTGAAGGTAAATGCGTTCTCAAGGTTATTCTAGCAGGTTGCACCCGATTTTCACCGTGTGTACATTTAAGTGGACATGCTTTTATCTGCATGGATGCTTATTTATCAAGTGTTTTGTTTCAATATCAATATTTTAAGCAGGACCCATGTGCGTGCCAGTGTCAGAAGTTGTATAATTTACAGTGAATATTCTGTACAAGCTTGGGGATGAAAAGAAACTTTGACACTGTTGGGTCTTGCGAAACAGCTGATAACTTCTTGCTCACTGACGTTCTCTATTGGAGCATATCCACAAAGGCGTCAAACTCGTCAATGTTTCTCTCGTAGATGGCCAGTTTCTCTGGCAGTGAGTCCTGCACACATACCTTGCTGTTAGTGGCAACTTACAACTTTTTGTCTATGGAGGGCCAAAACTGCCAAAATTTAAAAAATAAATTTAAAAAAAGTGTTTGATTTTTTTATAATTCAAAAATTAAAGAAAAAAAATATAAATGGAAATAAAAACAGTAAAATACAAATATGTCCCTAAATAAATACAAGTAAAAATTAATATTAAAATAAAAACCAGATTGAAAAATAAATGCCGAAATACAAATATATAATTTACTGTCATTCAAATAAAAACCCACTGCTCTCACATTCATTTCATGCTGCAGACGTGCTGTCAGGTCGAAATGTTTGTTAAGCATGTCTTGGGTTTGACTTAAATAAAATACATGTGAGACCAGAGTGTTTTCATTTATTGACATTTAATTCTACACATTTTTGTATACATATTTTGACTTTTATTTTTTGAATCTTATTTTTGTATGTCTTTGTTTTACTTAGGGATATAAATATATATATTTTAATCAGTTTTATTTTCACTATTTATTTAGTAATTTAAATTTGGCAGTTTTGGTCCTCCGTATTTGCCATCTAATGGTAAAAACAGAAACATACTACGAGATCATCAGCCATGGACTGTGAACTGATGTGAAGCGAGAGGCTGGCCAGTTGCGGAGGGTTCTGAAACTCCCTGTAGAACGTTCCTAAATCCATCGGCAACAAGTCATCTTTGGAGAAAGCTGGCCGCTGAGAACATGAAACATCGGTCAGAGGAAAACGCAGTGCTTCTCAAAAAGACTTGAGATGACTTACAAAGTCGACCATGACAAAGTCATCCTGCTGCCCCGAGCCCTCTGAGTCCTGGGAGTGGAGGCTGGCCTGCAGAGGGGACATTTGGGAAGGAGAATCTGGAGGATGGACCTGACACACACGCACACATGCATGCAATGAGATCATCAGTAGTCAATGCAAAGTGAAACCACGACAACCACACTTACCATCGGATCATTGTCCTCAGAATCGAGGCCTCTGGGAGCAAACGCAGCAAATGGCAGGTCCATTGTGGCTGATCGCTAAAATCATAACAGGAGGAGTATTGAGTGGTGATAGTATGCAAAGAAAAATATTGGTATGGAAAAGAAAGTCAAGGTTTTTTAACACATGAAAAGTCTACACAACCCTGTTGACATATTGTTTTCAGGTTTAACAAAAAGGGAACAAGATCATCCATTTAAAAAGCTTTTCCACTATTACTGGAACCTATAACCTCTACAACTTTGATTGAAAATGCTACAAATATGCTATTCAGATCGCCCCACAGATGTTTGATGGAACTGTTCGTAATTTCCTCAACCTTGACAAAGCCACCGTGTTTCAGGAGGGTATGCACACTTACGCAATCACAACCTCAGTTGGTTACTTTTATTTCTCCACTCCAAGTTTTTCCCCCATATGCCCTCGCTTTACAGGTTATAGGTCAGAATGGTGAGAAAAGTTGTGAAAGGATGTATTTTGGTCACATTTTTTACATTTTCACTATCCCAAAAACCTGGCATTGGAACAAAGGTGTGGTTGACTTTCATATCCACTGCATCATTATGTATAATTAGATATGTAACGATTCACTCAAGCCCGGTTAAATTTGATTCCCGATTTTTGATTTGAATCGATTTTTAGGGGGATAACAAAAACTATTTAAAATTTTAACATCTACATATTGTCCGTGTTACAAACATTAACTTTTTCTAACTTTATATATTTAAAAAGAACCTTGAAAAATAACAAATTTTTGTCTTATCAGTGCTTTGTGGTTAAGGATAATATTTTGTCCTCGCAACATGTTCTCAGCTTTGTGCAGCGAGACAGATAGTATGAAGAACTAGAAAAATTCCCGCAGAAATTTTGAATGGGACTGCTGACTCTTGCAAGGTGGAAAGACGCATGTATGTAGTACTTTTAGCAATAGTAATAGAAGTAGAACTTTTAGTAGTAGCACTTGTAATAGAGAAGCTCTAGAAGCTTTGCCGAGGGTTTGTGTTTTGCCCCTTCTCAAACTTGCAACTTGCATCATAATGTGCTTTTTTTCATTCCTTTATTATGTCTTTATTGCTGTACTTGTTTGAGATAAATAAAATCAAATGACAAAGACTAAACCGATGTCTCTGCAACAAGTGCGCCAACGATGCCATCTACTGGACGAATAAGACACTACATCAGCGATACATATTTCACCCAGTGTACAGCCACAGGCAATCAACACACAGACAATAAATTGCCTTATTAACCCCTGGGCGTTATTTGACCATTTTTTGGCTTTTTGTTGGTTCTGACCAAGCCATTTCAAAATAAAATAACGCCCAGGGTAAGTAAACGAGGAGCCACTTACAAAACTTAACACATTAAATTGATTACTTACAAAGATATAACCATGGTTTTATTGGCGTCTACAAAGACACGCCAAACAATACCGGATATCCGCAAAACGTGTCCGTCCCCAAAAAGGGTCCAGCTAAAAACGATGAAAAACTGCGAAAGGCTTAACAGCTAACATGGCGCTGTGAATCGATGCTTTTATTTTTTTACATCAATGTGCATTTTAACCCCTTCACCCCCGCATTTTTTTCCTGTTGGGCAAATATTAAGTTATTTATGTATTTTTACTGATTTTTACTCTTTTTCCACATAAGAAAAACATGGGAGATTTTTTTTTTTTTTGGGGGGGGGGGGTATCATGTTTTTATTTGATATAGTGGATGCCAGGATAGTATGGCTGTAACGTGTTATAAACTTACCAAGCTTATATGTAGCATTTTTAACATGAACATCATGCAAATCAACTTGTGATCGGTTAGCTAGGATCCAATCATGAACCAGAAGTGTTGACATCATCCAAATTATGCATTTTTATTGGTTGAGACACGCAAATATGTCATGTCCACTGCAATCATCTATGTGTCCAAAGGGGTTAAGCAGTTTACATCGATATTAAATCGATTTTCGATGCATCGTTACATCCCTAATAATCATGTGATTTGACTTATTAAATACCGTACTCGTGTATGGGGTTTGTTGACAAAGGCTCCAACTTTCCTGGTGAATGCATTAAGAGACTCGACTGGGTCGCAGGGAGAAGCACTCCTCCTGCCCTCCACGCTGTGAGACAAAATGTTGTCGTCTCCACTGGGAAAAGACGAAACATATGAGGCCAACACCAAACAGCTTCTAAAAGAACGGCATCATCTGAACATTTCATTTGTGCAATGATGTCAAGGTACAATTACCTGTTACCAGGCGTGTTGGCCATGTGCTCCACTGTCAGATGTGCATCAGCACCGTGATAGGGCTGCGCTGGATGCAACACAACCCCGTCGTCCTTCCCAGCATGCAGTGTCTGAAGAGCAGAACATTTCAATGTTTGTCTTGAACTTGTCCACATCTTCTATTTACCAGTCCGATTATTACCTGGTTTGGATTGGCAGCAGTGTGGCAAAGCTCAGTAGTTCCTGCTAGAAGAGGAGGTTGGTACGATAGCCTAGATGCATACAGCTGCATTTGCACACAGAAAGGAGAACAGATGTCATGAATAATCTTGTCCAAAATCAGTATGGATCAATTGGGCTTGTTGGTTAGTTGTTAGTCAATAGTGATGGACAGGGCAAAAGTGTAAGCAGTCAAACAAAAGCAAAAGTGTAAGCAGTCAAACAAAAGCAAAAGGTGTGCCAGTGGAGACTCACAGTGTGAGTGACAAAACCGGGAACCAGCGGAAACTGTGGATTGTCCAGAGGAAGGCCCTTACACAGCTTAGAAGGAGAAGGACTCAGCGTACAGATGCACTGAAAAGCCGTCCAATGGCGGGAAGGAAGGAAAAAGACAAAATAATGTGAAATCAAAAACAAGCAAGGAAGTAAAGAAAAGGGGCCTGTAAAATCTTTGGAGTACATTGCTTTATTACACATACTGTGCTGCCCCCTATGATGTCGACTGACAGTGGCAGTCACACAGGTAGAGTTGATTGATGATGTTAACAAAAAGTAGACAGTCAGCAAACTGAGCTCCAGCAGGCCTTTTTTTCTTCTTTCTTTTTTTTTTTTTAACCCCTACGGAGTAGATACTTGTGACTGTGAGTAGGCATGGGCCGAATACTGGTTTGGCAGTTTACCACAGGTTTGCTTGGTCCAAGGTTTCGATAAAAAATATAAATGTCCATCACCAGTAATAAGCTTTACTTTTCTTTTTTGAGGGGACTTTAAAATTTGATTACACCCCCCCCCCACACCCCCATCCTTCTTGGCTGAGCAGTTATACACACTATACCCAGAGAAGGGATGGAAGGAAACCAGTGAGATTAAGCAACTGTGCTAACTCCAACATGGGTGCATTTCTGCCATGTTGAGTAGCATGGATGGCACTAAAAATTAGGGACGTTCGATAACACTTTTTTTAGACCGATATTGATATTCGATACTCAAATCTTCAGTACTCGCCGATACCATTAGTACTTAAGATACATAAAATTTCCACACAAAAAACAATGACAGATTTTTTTTAAAGACCTATACATCCCAATTATAGCAAATTTCCTTAAAATTGCTTGAAATTAATGGCAATTATATTTTTTCACTTTACTCATAAAAGTCATTTTGCATAGAGCACACAATAAAAAGGATTTAAAAAAATAGATATATAAAATAAAACAAATAATCCAGTGGCCAGCGGGGGGAAAAGTCCCAATCAAAATATGTGGTTGTACAACTTCCTTTAAAGGAACACAGTGAAGTGCAAATAATTCAATTCAATACAATAGTGTTTCAGGTAATTTAGTAGTATCTACCATGTTAAGAATTCCTCAAGCTGTTTAATGTGATGTTTAATTATATCTTGTTTTGAAATCCATGCTTTTAATTTTGAAGGCTGCTCTGTATTTCCGTTTCCTGTTTCACATTCATCTCATAGCAGTGCAGTAGTCAATGACGATATACTATATAATATACAAAGTTCTGTCTGCACTTCAGGGCTAATTAAATTGTTGGGTACAACTGAAGACTTATGTGCTCTCTTACCGGAGCCCCCTGTGGCGCTCAATGAATGCAAAATAACCATTTCAGCCTTTAGTTGTTTTGACTCTATACCTTCTGGCTTTTTCAAAACTATTGTGAAATCTGTTTCAAATTGATTTACAGCAAATAACCAACTGCACACTTCAATCAGGTGAGCTTCCTAAATCTCTCAAAGTAGCCGGCGTCAAGCCCATTCTAAAAAAAGAGAACACTGGATGTCTCTCTGCTAGCAAATTATAGACCTATCTCAAAACTACTTGGAGGAAAGGAGTTACTTTGTGACCATTGAAAATTTTGAATCTGATCGAATGGTCATGATGTGGAGTCCCTCAAGGGTCAGTCCTTGGACCCCTGTTGTTCAGTCTGTATAAGTGACCTTTGGGTCAAATGCTTCAGAACGCCAATGTTGACTATCATAGTTATGCAGATGACACACAACTGTATTTATCAATGTCCCCAAATGACAGCAGTTCAATTAACATTTTGTGTCACTCACTAAAGCAAATTAACAACCGGATCAACTAAAATTTCCTTTAGCTACACCAAAACAAAATGGAGGTCATTGTTTTTGGCAGTAAAGAAAAGAGGATTGCTGTTAGAAAACACCTTGAGTCACTGTCTTTAGAAACCAAAAATCAAGTTTGAAATCTTGGGGTGCTAATAGACTCAGACCTGACTTCCAGCAATCATATCACATCAATTACTAAGACAGCCTTTTACCAGCTGAAAAACATATCCAGACTGAAGGACTGCATGCTCCAAGCAGACCAAGAGAAACTTATCCATGCTTTTATCTCCAGCAGACTCGATTACTGCAACGGTCTTCTGACTGGACCCTCTCAAAAGAACATCAGACAATTGCAGCTCATTTAGAACGCTGCAGTTCAAGTTCTGACCAAAACAAAGAGATCAAAAACCTATCACTCGAGTCCTTAAGGCTTTATTTACATTGGCGCCCAGTCAGCTCTAGAATCAATTTCAAAATTCTGCTACTGGTCTATAAATCGCTGAATGGTTTAGGTCCTGAACATATTCAAGAAATGCTGATTGAATAAAAACCCAGCAGGACTCTGAGATCTAGCTTTTAAATCTGGGTTGAACACTTTGGTTTTTTCACATATCTTTAATTAAGGTATTTTAAACAGTTTAAAATCATGTTATTTCCCGTTTAATTATTATTATTTTATATTTCATTATGTTCATTTGTTTTTAAAGTTTGCTGTATAATGTTTTAACATTGTCAATGTATGTTATTTTAGTACATTTTGTAACCCACTTTTGTTTTTTTCCCCCCCTCTGTTAACTACTGTGTTTGTCGATGCTTATAGGTGTTGTTTGTCCTTGTGTAAAGCACATCGCGTTGCCTTGTGTATGAAATAAGCTATACAAATAAACCTGCCTTGCCTTTAGTTCCTGACCGAAAAACGGCCACAAGAGCGGGGGGTGATAGCAGTATTGATATCCGTCGCGAGTTCTGATACCGTAAAATGTGTCCTGGTATCGATCTGATACCGATACCTGGTATCGGAATTTGCCCATCCCTACTAAAAATGAATGAATAATGGTGCCTGCGGGTACTAGTTAACGCCAAGAACAACATAAATGATGGGACAGCGACTTATATATAATGTTTTTATTTTTGCTGACAGTTATCATACTGTCACAATCTAATATTAACCCTCAACTGTCTGTGAGTACTGTTGGATGTCCTATTTGTATGTGTTACTGAAAGACTGCAGTAGCGATTCTAATGTCCGGTATCCCGTCTATGGTATCTCCAGCTGTATGTTAGCACTGATCTTGCGGATTTATGTTAGGATCTAAAAATGGATCCAATTGCTTCAATGTGCGAGCAACGTGGAACACAATTGTGATGAGTAGAACAGATGAGAACGCGGTGCTTGTTGAATCAGGGAAGTCTTGAAAATAAGCAGCAGCGGTTAAAGCTGGAGGAGAACGTTGCAGTTTATAGTCTCTTTATACTGTGCTTTACGCTAAGCGAAAAGGGGGCGTGTCACCTTACCTGAGAGGGCGGGGAAGTGGAGAAGGAAGTAGTGCAAACCTCCTGTGAATCCTGAACCCCTGCAAATGCTTCTTCATCATCATCATCCGGTGCTCTGTGGGATAATTATCATTTTTCTTCAATTCTCGTATCAGCTTTATGTTCAAATAAACAGGTCTATATTTTACACTAAGTAGTAGTCTTTGTGAGGAAATTGAGACATAAACATTATTTCATTATACTCTGTGTATATACTTTTTCTGGCATTTTTTGTTGGTGGTGTGCTATGAATTTTTTTTTAATGTAAAATATGTGCCATGGTTTGACTTGTGCTTTGGGTACCTGTAGTTGCAGGGCTGACCCATGTTTACAGGTCGCTGGCTGCCACAGGGAGGATCCACAAAGTGGTCCACAATGATCCCCATGATGGGTGCAGACCGCTCAAACTGTCTGCACGACCAAGATGCATTTGTTCAAAAGGCAACCCATTCACTGTGGAGACAGCTACAGTATGAAGTGTCACAAGGCACAGCAGATGTTACCTACCTGCTGGACATTAAAGCCAGGTTGGTGCGATAGGCACAAGAAAGTGTGATAGTGCCAATAGGTGTACCCACAACACCAATACGCACCGTCTGGAAACCTTAAAAAAAAAAAAGTAATGTCTTGATTGTGTAAGCTATTGAAGTTTTGGACAGTAAGAAAAACCATGCATATTATTTGTCTTATGGTGGGAGAGGGGATTGTTACCACCTTCAACTGAATAATAACTACCTTCTCCTAATCCCCTCATCTGAACGTCTCCAAAATAGACCCTTGACCAAAAAAAAAGAGAGAAAAAAAAAGGCACAAACAATGAGCAGACAGAACGTTGGGTGAAAAGTGATGAGGAAAGCGAGGTAACACACCTGTATAATATCACATAGTCATGTCCCTGTTTTCTGGACAATTTGTAGGCAGGCGTTACTCTAGTGATGGCCAGCAGAGATTTCAGAAGGACAGACAGGCGGTCGTACACAGTATACGACACTTTTATGTCCTTATCACACCTACAGAAGAAAAAACATGTTGACTCGTCATGTTTCTACATTTTATGGCTACATTCAAATTTCAGGTCCAAGCGTCCAATAACGATTGAGAATTGGCCTTAATGGCCCTATGAGCAGATGGCCAATTTCAAGCCCCTCCTTTCTCAACAGCACCTAGAAACAGTAACCAATGCCTTTGTTACATATCGGCTGGATTACTGTAGCACACTCTATTTTGGAGTCAGCCAACACCCCCGTCAGTGTCTTCAGTTGGTGTAAAATGCTGCTGGTCGCCTCCTAACTGGTGATATGCGTTCTATTTATCACGACTGTGTACTTCCATCCTAGCATGCCATTATGAATTACCATGTTTGAGCATCACACATTAGTGGGGGGCGTGGAATAAGTTCAAAATACTGTATTTCATTTCATTTCTTTTTTTTATTATCTACATTTGTAAGAAAAAACAATAGCTTACTTTTCATTCATCTCCAGGCACCAAGTCTCTAACTCCATTGAGTCCCCCTGGATGAAAGAGAGGCAGATGATTGTCCAGTAGAGCAGTTCCGCTCTTGAATAGCATCAGTTAAATGTTTTTAATTTTTGCCCTGAATCAGGATTCACAAGTTTGATGTCTCCATTAACCTACAGTAATTTCTGGACTACAAGGCGCACATGACTATAAGCCGTGATAGCTAAAGTTGGGAAATACTCGAGTTTGTTACGCATATAAGCCGCACCCGACTGTAGGCCACAGGTGTTTTAATGTTACCGCACTGGGTTCATGCTACTTTCTTTTCCATAATGAAGGCGCAAATTGTCTCACTCTCGTTCTGTATTTGGGCTTGCTTGGTTTGTTTTGCTCTGCCTGACGCTCTTGCGCTTCTTTTATAGTGCACCCCATTGTGATCTGCTAGATAAGCCGCACCTTTGTATTAACCGCAGGGTCGAATGCATGTGAAAAAACTAGCGGCTTGTAATCCAGAAATGACTGTACCTACACTAAACCTACAGTATACCAATTCTCTTATAAGTCCTCTGGCTGGCTGCTGGCCTCAAGATGAATTTGTTCACTGTCTTTACACCAAGAAGCAATAAATAAGTTATACTATTGGAATTGTATATAGGGCTGTAAAATCATACATAGAAGTTACTATACACGAATGGGGAGTGTCAAAGGTCTCAGGGATGATCTGTGATATTGCACAATTTTTAATTGTGCTGCATTTCTTGCTATATTTGTATCAATTTCTCACATATTCAACCAATAGAACTTTTGGACATTGTGTATTTTTTTGGTTCTATGTGGTTGGGTATTTTTAGCGAGTGAGTCAGAATAGTAAGGGTGCATAAAAAGTTGCATAAAAAATAGCTACATGACTGACTCTTTAACTTTAAATGAACGCACTTTAGAAATGAGGGTTTTACCTCTGAAGTCTTGAGGGAGATCTCCACGCACATTGAGTGTCCGACGCCTGGAAGTTGTCCAGCCAAAATTTTCTTGGCTTCATGGGTCACTTCTGGGATGTCTTTGATTGCTACATTAAACTGCAAAATAAAAAAATTCAAAAGAAATTACACTTACACTTAAAATGAATGAAATGAAAGACAAGCAATCCAAACCAACTTTTAGTTGAACTCAACAAAACAATCACTTTTAAAATAGTTTTCTTTTTTGTTTACAATTTGAGTAATTTTCAGGCATCTCAATAAGTCTCCGACATTCAATAAAAAAAGGATACCACTGCTCACCCCACCCGCCTGTATAATGTTCTATGTAAGTTTACATATGGTGGAGCTAGCAAGTGGCTACTTGTGTGGACCGCTGCTATATGTGGGGGTTTGGGACTGGGCCAGCCCACAAATGAGTGATGAGGTTATATAATTATAGCATTGTGGGCAAAAGAAACATCAAACAAAACAAAAATGCACAGATAAACTGCTAATAGATTTCTATGAAAAATAGGGGTGGCTCTCCCAAAAACCCAACACAATTATTATTTTTATTAAAAAAATATATCTGTTCGAACTACGAGCATGCAGGGCGTAGTGGGCAGTGTTTTGAGTGTACTGAATAATTAGAATCAGTTACAAAGATTAGTTCAAAAGAATTGTTTAAAAAAAAAAAAAACATTGCCACTGTATAATAAATACATATGGAATGGTATTTTTTTTTGTCATTGCACATGTCGCAAAAACAGAGCAACGCAATTCGTTTGACAGTTTCACCTTTGTCTACAATGTGACACAGGATTCTGACTTTTTAAGATAAAAAGAAAAACTTAAACCTAAGTTTTATAGCTGAGGTTACATGATCCTCTTGTGCTGTTGGGGGCAGAGCTTGCTCCGCTCCAATATTTCAATGCAACTTTTTACATTCCTGCACACCAGAGACTTGTACATAAGATAAAAACTTTACATATGTGCAATTTAAAAATAACCAAAAATTTTAGTTACCCAATCAGAGCCAGTTGGGGATGAAGACGAGCGAGTACATATCTTCTCACCAAGGCGAGCCTGGACTATCACCTGAACAGTCTACAAATACATCAACAATACATTAAAACTGTTGTTGAACATAATCATGAAATGCACAATTTCTTTTTTGTTACAAAGAAAAATGTCATTATAATATATTATCAACCATCTTCTCACCTTTAAGGCAAAGAACTTAACAAACTTATCCAAGTCTTTTTTATCCTGGGGATTCAGGTCACTGTCCATGTTGTTACGACCCTGCAATCGAACATGAGCATATATTGAAGCTGTCTAAAAAGCATAAATAACGACAAGTAGCAAACATCACCACGTTAATACTACAGTAGTGTCCTGAAGGAACATGTGGAACTGTAGCTTAAAAACCAAACAGCAACAAATACGTATAGGTCAAGCCAATGCGGCCTCTGCGTCGTTATTACGATGCCAATTTATCAACTGTATAGAAATGAATCGAAAATTTAATCAATTGAAGGGCACTTTGCAACGTACACTATATCATGTTGTAAATGTAGTAAATATGTTCTCCATCAAAGGAACTGATTAATCATTAGTACAAGGCTAATGCTAGGCTGGCCAACAGGCTAGCTGGGCATCGCGCACTTTAACTCTACCACAAAAAGCAAACCTACATGAGCTTTTCCTTTAGCAACGCGGCTTTGGTGACGTACAGATCAGTTCAATAAATAGGACCTTCGATTCAGTTTTCCAGAATCACGAATAAGACCAATTCTGATGTAAATAATCTCAACAGCGGCTGTGCAATATTTCTGTTTATCTTCCCCATGTCGACGTGTTTAGATAGCAACGCTTTCACAATGGCACTTTCGCGAAATTTGTGTGAAAGTATATAAAAAATAAAACTAGAAAGAATAGTTTGGCTGTTTTAATCTATGACGTTCTAGACATAAGTGAAGCCTTATTATACCTTTAAAAGTGATATATACAAAGCATAGTTGTTGTTGTTGTTTTTTGCCGAATCTAAGAACCAGTGCGGTCAGACACTTTTTCTTGGTAGACGTAGTTGTTTGGCGGAGAAGGTAAATAGCGAAAACAAAAATGCATTCTTTTATCGTTCATGTGCATTGTGTTTCATTATGTCTGATATTGTATGTACGTATTGTAGACCTATCGTGAGCTTGTTTTTCTCTGACACGTAGGCTACCACTTAATTTGAGATGTATTGTCTTGAGTTAGCACGTTGATTTCAATTAATTTGGTTGTTAAGCTAATGTTAACATCTGATTCGACAAAAAAAAGTGACCTTTAAGAAACGCGGTAAAGTTTATTTATATATAGATTATATACGTTTGTATAAACAGTCAAATTAAACAATGGGTGACGTTTTAATTAATTAATTAATTATTACACACAGCATGGCGATCTCAATAGCCGTTTTGGACTGTGATCTACTGTTGCATGGCCGTGGTCACAAGACCCTGGACCGCTTTGACGTAGGCTCTGTATCAGACACCTTCCTCCTCACACAGTTTGGCTTCCCCAGAGAGTTCATCCTCTACTTGGTAGAGTTACTCAGAGAGGTAAACATCTCTTGCGCTTTCAAGGGTACCATCAGATCTTTCTGAAAGCTACCACAGTATTTGGTGTTCCTGTTATGTTGCAGTCCCTCTGTAGACGCACACAGAGATCTAGAGCCATCAGTCCTGAGGTCCAGGTACTGGCCGCGTTGGGCTTCTACACATCAGGCTCTTTCCAGACATCAATGGGAGATACTATTGGAATCAGCCAAGCATCCATGTCCAGATGTGTTTCCAATGTGACCAAAGCTCTGGTTGAGAAAGTGCCTCAATTCATTACATTGAACAGGTGAATAAATAATTGAAGATGTATTTCTTGCTGCAATGATGTCTAAAGAAGAATGGTGTTTCTTGCGCAGAGAGGCCATGATCCGAGAGGAGAACTTCCAAGAGTTCCATAGGGTAGCGGGATTGACGGGCGTTCTTGGAGTGCTGGACTGTGTTCAGGTTGCCATCAAGGCTCCGAACAGTGAAGACTCATCATATGTGAACACAAAGGGATTTCACTCCATCGGCTGTCAGCTTGTTTGTGATGCCCGAGGCTTGTTACTCAGCGCAGAAACTCACTGGCCCGGTAGGCTCAAAGGTGTAGATGTTCTGGAAAGATCTGCCCTTTATAAAGAACTGCAGAAAACTGAGGAGGGCTATTTGCTGGGTGAGAATTGTTTGTATCGCCATTTAATATCTGAAAGATGAGTTCATTGATGGTGAAAAAGATGCCTAAGACTTTCTGCTTGTTAGGTGACAGCCGTTATCCTGTAAGGAAGTGGTTGATGACCCCGGTGGAGTGCCCTGAATCCCCTGCAGAGTTCGGATACAATCTTGCTCACTCGGCTACGCATGAAATTGTGGATACAACATTTCGCGCCATCCAGACTAGATTCAGATGTTTAGATGGCACCAAAGGATACTTGCAGGTGCTTCACTTCTAGTAACATTGAAAAAGTGAACGCACAGTATTTTTCTGACATGTACAATTCACTAACTAAACCTCTGTTGTCATCTGCTCTGTGCAGTACTCACCAGAAAGGAGTGCATCCATCGTGTTAGCTTGTTGTGTTCTCCACAACGCCTCCCTGCAGTCCGGATTAGATGCCTGGACTCTGGAAAGGACGGACCCACCAGAGCAACCTGAAACTCTGGAGCATAGACCTGAGCACCGTGATGTTCAGGCTGAGGAGTTGCGCAAACAGCTCATCCTCAAACACTTCAGCTAATGCGTGCCTTAACTACGCAGGGCTTTGCTCAAGAGCAAGTGGCGCTCACGTAGGGTGGACTTGTCAAGAAAGAAAGTCAAGAGACAGTGATGCTGATGCAGATTTTTTATATTTTGCTTGTTTCTACTCTACGGACTACACTAATATTGTAGGCATATATGGACGAACATGCAATACACTGTACAACAACAACAATCCTTTGTGAACATTACTTGATTTACTTTCTCAAGTAGTTGCAACCCAACTTTTTCCAAACAATTTAGTTTCATTGTTTTCAAGGTTTGGAAAAAGTGACCGAACCCTCCATCCATCCATATTCAACATGTTTCCACAGGCAATGTTGCAATCCACCAAGGAGACCCGTATTTACAACTGCGCATCATTTATGTACACTAATGCTTTGACATTGCTGAGGCAACCGTGACAAAATTTTGTGGGTCAATCAAACCAAATACAATGGATGGATATAGAGAACGATCATCCCAATGGTCAAGAATCTACATACTGTAATCATTATTATTATTTTTTTTACACAAACAGAACTTGAGTGAAGATTATTATATATATATATATATATTTTACCTCAACTTCATTTGAAGATGGTAGTGGTGTTTCACATCTGGGACTGTAGTTCGATATATATACACACTTTCTACAAACAGCAATAAATACGTACACACAAGCGTTTATTTTACTTAAATTCCAAAATATTTTAAATCCAGTTTGTGCTAAGTTTGAGTCGATCAAAGTTTGTCATTTTTGCCCTGATGTTACTGTTGCGCACATTTGAAGAAAAAGGGAAAAAAAAGGGTGATTTTTGTGCAATAGTCGTGAAACAAGACAGAATTACAGCAAAAAGACACAACCCCAGGTGGATGCCCACAGAACAGTACATGAACTTCACACCACCATCTAAATCTTTACACAATCCCAATAGTAAACACGTCATTGCTTTTTTTTTGTTGCATAAAATAAATATGCTCTTTTTTGATGCGAGGAAAATATTATGAAGCAATATTATTGTAGTTTTTATACTTTTATAACATTATTTTAAAAAACAAGGCAATAATATATAAACTAAACTTTAAAATAGTACATTTAATATTTTTTGTTGCATAATTTAAATATGCTAATTTTTTTAATGCTGCAACTACATATATACACACACATTTATATTCCATAAAAATATTTTGTCATGTTTCCCACTCTCCTGTCAGAACTCTTCAATAGGAAAATACGAGTGTAGAATTTTTGGGGTTGCAAAATTAATTCAGGTCAAGTTGGAACCCTCTTGGTTGCCGAGTTAGACCTCACAAAAGCTTTCACAGCCACAAATGAATTGATGAACTGTGATCAAGACATTCGATTTGTGTGGTCAATAGTTGGCATTGTTGACTATTATCATATCGGGCCGAGTGGAAGGCACTTCCTGTGTAGGAGAACACGAGCATGTCTACTTTGAAACATGTTAGTGGCAACACTAAAGATGCCAGTGGGATGCACATGATGAAGTAGAATGCAACAGTGGAGGTCAATGTGTGCTTACATAGAATGAGGTCATTAATTCCATGTAACAATGTGAGATCTTCATATTGATATATATACACTATATATATATAATATGTGCCGTGGGGGTGAGGGGGGCTGTGAAGTTTGAGGGAGGATCAGCTGGAGTCGGAAGGGCGCGGTCCGAGCTGTCTGTCAGAAAATTCCTGAACCGTCGTTTGGTTTCGTTTCTCTGAGGGGACAAAAAAAGACATTATTGTAAGTGCTGGTCAACGTGTAGCGACTTGTAGCGTGCACTACTTTTGAGCTTGGAGAGGTATAATCGCACCTGTGGTCCGACTTGGGCCAGCTTGTCTGGTTCCTGTGCACATCAGCTGTGTGGCGGCTTGTCTGGATGTGGTTTTGTGACCGCAGCCTCCCCACTAGTAACGTTGCAGGGGTTTCCTCCACTGGAGACGCTTCATCAAAGAAGAGTAAGCTGCGGGAGCGGACTGCAATACACACAGACACACACAGCTGACTGTCATTTGGTTGTCTAGAACGGTATCAATAAGTGTAGGAAAAAAATGTAGTAAAATACAGCCTTTCATTTCTGAAAATTGTGAAGGTGAATTACATAGCTTAGTTTTTTTTTTAAATTAGCACTTGCATGTAAAACCAACTGAAGACGCACAAGGTAACATTAGTGTCTCACTGCATGGAATGCGACTTCAAGCTCGACATGTTTATGCTTATTTTTTGGGGTACTAGGTTTTTTTAAGTACTCTTTTTGTGAGTAATATCACCTATAGCTGTGGTTCATGCATGTTTGTAGCTCATGTAACTTCGCCGTGTTTAATTGCCTCGTTAGGCTTGCAGCGCTCTTAATTGCCTCATTAACATCTGCTGCGGTACTAAAAATAGAATGGTGCCGTTAGGGGCCTGCAGACGCTAATTATAGCTCTTATACGCACTACATTATATTTGTAATGTGGCTTTTTCGTTTCCCTTTGGGTATTATGTATACTAATTCCTACACAGAGCAGCCTTCCAAAATAAAAGCATGCATTTCAAAAATATACAATTAATTACACACCAAATAGCTTGAGGAATTCCTAACACGGTAGATATTACTAAATTACTTGAAGCCCTATTGTATTGAATTGAATTCTTTGCACTTCACTCTATTCCTTAAAAATAAGTTGTACATGCACATATTTTGATTGGGACTTTTTTTTCTGACCACTGGATTATTTGTTTCATCTTATTCATGATTTTTTTTAAATTAATTTTATTATGTGCTCTATGCAAAATGATTTTTATGAGCGAATTGAAAAATATATAATTGCCATTAATTTCATTCAATTTTAAGGACATATGCTATAGTTGGGATATATATGTCATAAAAAAAATATCTGTCATTGTTTTTTTGTTGTTGAAATTTTATGTATCATAAGTAGGCCTACTGATGGTATCGGCACTTGGTATCGGTATCGGTGAGTAGTGAAAATTTGAGTATCAGTATCGGTCTAAAAAAAAAAGTGGTATCAAACATCCCTAATCTTAACACTCACAGTCAGTGTTTTATTAAATTAAGTGCACACATATCCAGAACAACACTTATCACATTCATAATCAAGCAGTGGGAATAAGTCCAAGTAAAAAGCAATGTTTTGCTGATCTTAATTTTCTAGATAATGCCATTTTCTTTGCCGTTGCTTTGCTTTATTAAGAGTCAACTTCTATCTCATGCAGTCAATCAGAGTTAGTAATTGGCACAGACTGAGATGGTTCATGCCATTTTTGCATGCTGTTAACAATGGCTCATTCATTCAAATCATATTTAAAAAGCACAACGGCACAAAAATCTCTTAATTCTGACAATTCTAAACGCTGCTTTTTGCTTTGTTTTGTTCCCGCTTGTATTATGAATGTGTTGAGTAGGATTCTGGATATGTGTGCATTTTATTTATTGAATCCATGACTGTGAATAAGCAATGACTTTTCGGCCGTGTCGTTTGCGTGCTATGGTGTGAATGTAATAGATCGTCATGGGCCATGTGATAAAATACATTTTTTTATGTTTCGTGACCACCATCGGGGGTGTGTGTAAAAATTAGCGTCCAGGAATATTTGGTCAACTAAAGTATCAGTTGCATGGCTCCAGACTGCACCTAAATGTTGGCATTTCCCCCCGAAAATTTAAGACAGTATCAACTAACCGCGCATGTGTGACCAGTAAATGTACTTTTTAAAATATTTTTATTATTGAATATTTTTTGATGGTCCTACTGAACACATGCCCTACTCCTACTACTTACAATTTTCATTTCATTATTATTCAAAAAAGAAAAAAAAACATGGAATGAGGGGGACACATAAGGTATTATAAAAAAAAGAAGTAATTATTGTTTTATTATTATTGTATTATTGGAGGTGTGCCAAAAAATCGATTGTGATAAGAATCGCGGTTCTCATTTAGTACGATTCAGAATCGATTTTAAATGTCTCAAATTCAATTTTATTTCAATTATTTTATATTTTCTTGCCCTGGTTTGTGTGCCTTTATTTGGGAGCGCTGTTCATGTTGTACACGATTTGGCCACTCAGGGGCAGTGTGGTTCTGCGTGTTCTGATACACTGTTAAGTTGTAGCAACATTAGAGAGTAGAAGGAAAAAGTCACGATCAATTTAGGCCAATAAAAGTAGTTTTTTTGCAGCGTAGGAAGAGCATATGCCGGTGAGTAATGTTAAGATGCTTCTCTGTATATATTCCTGAAGCGTTTTGTATGAATAGCCGTTCTTTTGAGTGATAAAAGTGCAGCGAGTAGCGTGCTAATTAACATTAGCGAGTTAGACTGGAGTAGATCATGACGCTTCTTTGCACAGCTATAAATATAAGCAGAAATAATTGTCAATCAAATCATTTTGAATCAAAAATCGTTCTGAATCAAAAATGTGAATTGAATCGCAGACCCAAAAATCCGAATCGAATCATGAGACAGTCAAAGATTCCCACCTCAAAAAATTATTGCCGACAGTACAGCCAGCACTTCTCATTGGTCAAGACAGATATTGCCCTCTTAACACTTACTTATCAACCCACATTTATTGTTGCTGTTATTGTTTATTGTTGTTGTGAGTTGTAAATGAAAGATACTATTACTTGAGAGGCAACATACCCTTACTGGTGGTGTATAGGTCCTCTGACTGGGGAGACAAAGGGGGAGACGTATGTAAGGAGGAAGAAGACGCATGGGTGACGAAGGAGAGGTGGGAGAGGCACGGAGAAAAGGATCCCAACACCAGGACAAAACACAATGCCATCATCTGCACAGAGAGAACACAATTTATGTACATTCAAAATCCACAGAAGGAGAATACAAGCAGCCGCACTTACCATGAGGCATGTCCCTGTTTGAGTTGAGGCCATTTTACAAGTGCGTGGGACAACTTTCCCTGAAATAAGTGACTGGAGTTTCTGGAGCTGCTGGAGAAGTGTTCTGCACACACACAAGGGATAGTTCGCCTACTTTATTTAGTCCACGGTCAAACACGATAAAAGAGCAGCATTGAGGGGAGATTGCAACAAATGTAAATCTAATCTAAAAAAAAGAAAAATGAAAATATCAAGATGTTACATATGGCAAGAGAGCATTACAATAATCAAGTCAGGTAGAAAAAAAGGAAAGACTTGACCTTATATTAAAAGAAAGAAATACAAAGTTTTCAATTTAATCAACAATGTTCTTTTGACACATTTGACTGTCAGACTGGACCAATGGAAGAAGTACACAATAAGTTTTGTGTGACCTGGAGAGCAGGGTTCTGATGGTTATGCACTGCAATGGCACAACGTGAACACTGAGGGGAGACACGATCGCTCACAAGATCTCATCTGCACGCTTGAGTCGAGCTGTTACTCATACATCAGCCACTGGCTCTACAGGCAACCAAATGAACCCAATGAAATGTAGTCAAGTCAGATATTCAACTGGCACAGTGAGCAAGTCAGTCAGCCGTTCGGTCTTTGTCACTCCCTTGTGAGAGAACACACACAACACACACACTTTGATGTCAAACAGCAATGATTAATGGCTGCTTAAAATATACAGCACGTATAAAAAGGTCCCACTGGCTTTCTCTGAGTGAATGTGGTTGGATGAAACAAAAAAGGGCAAGTCAGGCCCATCCCGTGCTGGATCTTCATCTTGATTTGAACACGATACATTTCTTACCAACAAACTTGTTTTTTGACTCACGTTGACCAGTTTGTGCCAACTCAACCATTTTACCGAGTGATTGTTTATGAGCGACTGTGTATGTGGGTGGGCTGGATGCGGAGGGTTGGCATGCCACGATGAAAACTTTAATTACAGACTGCAGCAGGTTTCAGCTTCAGCCTTCACACAATAATAATGCATTCAATGAACTGAAACTCATTCACTCCCAGCCATTTTCACTGAAGCAAGCCCCTTCGCTCCTGGCTGTTTTACTGGATTTTCCAAGGCCCACAGAATATTGTGTTCTATTGCTATAAAAACATGGAACCTACCAAAAGAAAGATTAGAGTCTCTTTTTTTATTTCATTTCATTTGTATCTATTTCCGTTTTCAGCATTTAGCATTAGAATATAGCTAAGTTTCATCATCAATAAGAAATCTGTTTTAAACAGTGGGGACAGAGCCTTTTGCCACAAGGCTCTGGTTGATCTCTTATACTCCGCTGCTATCTGCTGGCCATTTTTTTGGGGTAATAACTACCATTGCTTTAAGCATCCTCTTCAGGTCAGAGGCTGCATCAAAGCTTTCTGTATGCTCTCTAGCATAAAAAAACAAACATAAAAAACGTATAAATATGTCTTAAATAGAATGGATTGATATGTTTTTGGTAGCAAATAAGTTAAATACCATGACATCCAAGCAAATTCATGAAAATCGCGTTGCACTACTTGCACCAACATTTACATGTGGTTTCAGCTGGGCTGGTGTTACGTTTAATCTACTGTCAGCCAGGAAATTGTCAGGTGCGCCATGCACATGTAAAAAGAAACATCCTCCATACACTGAAACGCCCAGCATGGCACAGAGATAGGAACCAAATTCCCAAAACAAGGACATCGAGGCTTGCGTCAGCACAGAAATCAGGATAAAGACGTTTTTACGTTCAGAGTCGTCTCTTACCAAAGAGGTATGAACAAACTTCTGTGAAACACAAAGTGGAAACAAGACAACAAAAAGAGAATTAACCAAAATAAGGCAGTGAGCGCTACACTTTGTATAAAAAAGGAGCGTTGTGCAGGATAGGAGGCACACCAGCGTTAAGGTGTGACAGTTTTTTTGCATTCACGTGTCAATTTGTTATTAGTATCATATTTTGCGTGTCCTTAATTTGACCATGTGCAGCGGGCCTCACCTGTTGGCTGTCTCCAGGTTTTCCACCTTTCGCCACAGGTCACCGTTTTCTGACGTGTAGTTCTCCACCCTAGGACAACAAAAACAAACATATACAACTTTTATTCAGACACAAAATAAACAAGAGTATGGTGTGTATAGTAAGTAAGGCAATGGCAAAGAGACAACACCAGCAAGCATCAACAAACAACAATTAATGACATTCAACAGTATATTATGATCAATCGTGTCAAATGCTGCACTGACGGTCCAATAAGACGAGCACCGATACCTTCTCTGCGTCAGTGCTCAAACTTATGTCATTCAGTACTTTAATCTGAGTTGTTTCTGTACTGTGATGAGGTCAGAAACCAAGAAGTCCATTTGAGTTCAAGAATTTGCTGAGTTGATTAAAAAAAAACTTTTCGACAATCTTGGTTAAGAAGGGAAAGTTTGAGATGAATGTGCGAACAACGTAACATCCAGTGTTTGCTCTCTCTCTCTCTTCTTTTTTTTTTTTTTAAAGGGGTTTGACGGCAGCTACTCTCAGTGGTTTAGGAAGCTCACCTGATTGAAGTAAGCAGTTGATTATTTAGTGTAAATCGATTTGAACATATTCCACAATAGTTTTAAAAACGCCAGATGGTATTGAGTCAAGACAGCTCGTGGAAGATTTTCAACTGCTGAACCAAATAAGTCCGTTATAGTATTTTGATCCACTGAGTCAAATTTTGTCATTGTAATTGAATTATTCCTGGTTGATTTTAAATGTTGCATTATTTTTTCATTGTGCTGGTTTGTGACAATGTTTGACCTGATAGCTTGTAATTTTTCACTAAAGTAGCAGGCAAATTCATTGCATTTATCTGTTGAGAGGGGTTCTGGCGCTGTTTGATTTGGGGGATTTGTCAGTTTGCCGACTAGGGCAAATGGAGTGCGTGTATCATTGAGATTCTTACAATGATTTCAGTAAAGTGCTGTTGTCCAGCTATTACTAACGCATTGTTAAAATGACAAAGGCATTGTTTGCACAAGTCAAAATTAACTAGGAGTTGAATTTTTCCTCCACGTTCGCTCTGCTTTTCTGCACTTTGATTTCAAAGTCATTATGTTCCTAGCGCACCCCCAAGGCGTTTTAGGTCGGCATGAAATGCAAATGGTCTTAGTTTTACTAGGAGCAACAGCATCCAGGACATTTGAAATGTTCCAGGTGAATTCATCCAGAAGTTCATCAACAGTCTCTGCATTAACAATTTTTTAAATAGCGACGACAGTGGTTGTCTAAACTTCTGGGATTATTTGCATTTCAAAGAACACACAGAAATGATCTGAAAGCGCCAGATCTTTCACCTCAATCGATGAAATGCCAACACTTTCATAGATAACAAGATCAAGAATGTAACTTTGATTGTGTGTTGGACTTTTTACAAGTTGTGAGAGACAAAAGTATCAAGTATTGTATACAATCCTTTGTTCCAAGTTGTTGCTAACATGAATGTTAAAGTCTCCAGTTATGACCAGTACAGATTACTGATTTCTTCAAATTCTTCCAGGAATTTACCTTTTTGTGTTGGAGGTCTTAATGATTACGACAATGATCTTTGGATCACCTTTTATCATATGTCATAATAATGTCATTAATCAACAGGGATTTGTTAACTAGAGATCTAGTATTGAAAAGAGCTAGTCTCGCAGAAATAATTGGAGCATACTTACTTGCCAACTCCTGATTCAGGCAGGAGACTTCCTGAATCTCCCGCACGTCTCACGTTCAATTATGTCACCCACTAATCTCTCGATTTTACAGCAAAGTAAACCGTTTATATTGTGGGGAATATTTGACACATTGTCTGGCAACATGCCGCCATGCCAATGCGGAGAGAAGGCCAACTTCAAAATAAAGCAAATAATATATGGCACGCAATGTCTTGGGAAAACTTTTAGGCATAATTTAAAATGAAAAAAAAAGAAGACCACAATAGTTTGACATGAACAAATATTCTGAAATTGTTAGAATAAATGTACATAAGTTATCCCATATTTACTCTTTTAGTATTGCAAAGCATTTATGCAAAGCATTTTTTCAGCAGTATGAGCTTGTTTTGAATCATGCGAGTTGGAGTAATCTGTGAAGAGAGCAAAGCCCCGTGGGAACTGTGCCCTTATCACAAGATAGCGGCTGAAACACTTTGCGGATGAACTTTGACTGTTGAAACCTTCAGCGCTGAAGAAAGACCCGTCTGTATTATTATCTGCACGATGACTCATATCTGTGATGGTTGCTGCTGTGTGTTCCCCCAACCTTTAGAGCAGCAAAGACTATGTAACTAGTGAATACCAAATAAAAAGAGGACGCCTGGCGATATGTGCTCAGAACGGGTAGGAGATTGTAATATGGGCACATCTGTCTGTTCTCCTCGCGAACAAAAATAACCTAATGTTGTAGGTTGACTGAACCTGACATAAATGCATGTAGTTACAGTGTGTTTATTGGTCAAGCACAAACTATGTCACCTGTTTCCGCTGTCAAGCTAAAGGATCATATGCAGTCAAAATTAATAGTGTGATCAATTTGCCTTAGTACATGATTAATGTGATAAGTTTTTGTGATTAATCAATGAGTTAATGCTTTACATTTTACAGCACTAATTTATATATACAGTATACACACATGTATATACCTCATATATATGTACTCATGTACATATATTGAAAGAAAAAAGTGCTTCACAGATTTATTAGGTAATCTTTCCCTCTGGTCTCATGAGGCCATCCAACAAGATTCTAAAAACAAAACTGATCTACCTTCAGATCCCATTTTCACAGAAATGCATAGGTGATATAATCTCACTGATCTCATCCCAAAGTGAAAGATCTGTGATAATTCTGCTGTTTGCTTTGAATGCAGCTCATTCTAAGTGTGCTGGCCTTAGCCAGCCGCCTTAGCCTGCTGTTTGCTTCTCATGGGATCATTCAAAAATCCTGCAGCTCACACGGCGACTACAACCTGACACAAAATCTTATTTCAAGAGACTGTGCTCTGCTTTTATGATGAGTCTCGTCTGACCTGTGGCAGCGGTTGCACACTGAGCTGAGAAAACTTTCAAATTACAAACAGCTGGATTTCAACTTTTTTTTCTCTTTCCCATCACTGGCGCGTGGCTGGAGTGCTCTCTCACGATGAACACTGGGAAGTGGAGCTGGGAAGAGACTGCTGGTTTGCTTTCACGCTTTTGTTGGGTGAATTGGGATTTAACTGGACGGATACAACAGGGTGTGCCACTGATGCACTGTTGTATTTTAGAAGGGTAGAAAACATCTTTAAGGGATAACTGAAGAGGGAAATTGGCGAGAAAAATGGAAACTCACTTTTTCTCCAGACATTCAACATACTCTTTCTTCTTCCGCCGACTCTCCTGAGCTGAGATCTGTTTTTTTTTTTCAAAAGCAAACATGCAATTGTTTTCATGTTATTGGAAAGAAAAGTGTTCAATTTCAGCTTTTCTTAAGGCAAAGTTACAAAACAAATGTATTTCAATTTAGACTACAATGCTTCACTCAAAAAAGGTGTTTATCATTTTTTTCCCCCTTGCGACAAAGGTTTTCTACAATTTGTCTTTGAGTTGTCTACAAACTATATGACCATAAACGAGTATTCTGTTTGTGCCAATTTATATATATATATATTTTTGTTATTCTTATATTGTATATTTGATGCCTGTTTTCTTGTGTTACTTGTAAATAAGTAATTTTTTAATTTTATATAATTATGACATGAATTGTGATTGGTTTTCTGTAAATTGCCATTGTAGGATCATAGTAAGTTCTATGAACCTCTATCTGCTCCTTTTGAGTACCACCTTTGTATAACTTTTGTTGAAATTGTTTTGTTTCTTTTAACTTGATGTTACTCAAATAAATGAAAAACAAACAAACAAAAAAACAGTTGGGTAAAAAATGACCCAACTATGGGTCAAAAATGGACCGATCCTCTACTTGGGTCTATTTGACCCAATTTTGAGTCAAGAAATGGGTCTTTTAGTGTAAAACTCATGAATATTGGTCAGATCCTTTACTTGGGTCAAAAAAAAGTGTAATTTTGTATAAAACAACCAGAAAGTTGAAATGGATCGGTCCATTAAAAAAAAAAATCATAATTGGGTTACTTTTGACCCAACTGATACTAGAGTGTTAGATGCTATATCAAGGTGTAGTTCACTGCATGACAAGTGCCACTATTATCAGAGTCTATAGCTCTACTTTTATCCAAGGATAAAAGGTCATGTCAGTCAGTAACTCAACTGGGGTGTGCAAACTAATGTATAATGTCAACAAATAGAAAATATACAGCACAAGGTACCTTATTTTTAATCTTTCTTCGAACTCTCTTTAGGGCCTTCTCTTCACTCTTAGTGAGAGGAAGTTTGTTGGGTACAGGGTATCCCTCAGCAACAAGGGTCCTTTTCTCTTCATCTGTCAGCAATAGGGGTCCGGAACCCTGCAGTTTCTGCACAAGCAACAATAATGGCCATTAGTGAAAGCATGTTTTGACTGGCGATTGGGAATCATCAGAAGAAAAAGGAGAGACAAAATATAGGAGGCGGCTACTGACGTGCGGGGCAGTTAGTAGCGGTGAAGACGAGATTGCCGTGGATGAGGATGCAGAGCCGCGGCCCGCTGGCCTCTGTTGTGGCTGCGGGGAAGACGGAGGCAGGGCGAGGTGCGGGGAGGAGGGTGGCAGGGAGCCGTCACTGTCACCGTGGTTGCTGCTGGGCGGAGTGGGCGGAAGCTGCAGGGCGTCATCTGGGAAGAAGCGGGGTGAGGAAGTGCTGTGAAGATGGTGGGCTGACAAATGGAGGGCTGGGCATGGATGCTGTGTGTACCGGTAGGCAGGCCGAGGTACTGTCCCATCTCTCTGGGTTCATCTTTAATAGCCACAGGCTTCACATCATCATCCGGTGGGCGCACCTTAACGAATCAGATGCACTTCTTCACATGTCAAGCAGAAAATGTGAAGTGTCTCTGATTTGTAGGATGCTCACTGTGTGTCTCCATAGCGACCCTCTGCGCGCAGGGGCGGGGCTTAGGATAAGGGGCGGGTCTTCCATGGGCTGCAGATCTGACCTTTGAGTCACATCCGGCTCCTCCTGTTTCACTAAAATGGTCGACAGGTCCTGACTGAAGCTCCATTCAAATTCTAAGAATGTGCGAGAGAGAGAGAAATACAGTAAACAGTACTGTTTACTGTAACAACCTCTACTATTTTAGAACCACAATATATTTCCGTCTTTGGTAATTAATTTAATGCATGAGCCTTTGGGGATGATTTTAAATGTGATTTTAAGTAGGTTTATTTTTATATTAACCGGAATTAGGACGTTTGAAAATGTGTTACGCAGAAGTGACGTCATCTAGCAGCAGCCAATAGAAAAGCACCTTAAGGTGATGTCGCTCCTCGGTGACAATTTCTCATGCTTGACTTCTCGCTTCAATGGCTCGGCTTGCCTGCCTTTTAATTTTACTCAGCTGAAATGCAACATTAGGTAAGAAATGTGTTACTTTTCTATTTTTACCATGGTGTTTTATATATTTTGCGCACAAGTAATACACCTTTAAAAAAACTAAACAAACAAAAAACTAATACTGAAACTAAAATATAACTAAGCATTTCTTAAATAATTAAAACGAACAAAAACTACCAGAACCACCCTGAAAACTAATTAAAACTAACTAAATTTGAAAAACAAAACTCAAAATGAAATAAAAACTAACTAAAATAAAAATTCCAAAACTATAACAGCCCTGGCTGCTATGTTGTATGGTGATAATATTTAATGACGACGTATCAGGCACTTTTTTTTTTTTTGGTCTTATGCAACATTCCCTTATAATAATAATGCTGTCAGTTGCTATGCTCCTGTAATTGTCACTCTTATTTAGTTTTGTATTTGACTTTTATTCTGTCATATAAGCTTTTATTCTATCGTATAGGATTGTGCATTGCACTAGCGAGAGTTCCTGAATGAAATTTTTGTCAGTAAGTCAAGGTTCCTGAGGAGAAGTTTCTCTCAGCACATCGAGGTTCCATATGTTCTGCATCCAGCCCTGCTCAAGTTTCTCAGTCAAAGGCCATCTGAATCCAGCCGTGCTTTTTGTTGTTACTAGGGATGTAACGATATCCAAACATCACGATACGATAATTATCACAAATATTGTGGGGAGGTTGGCTTTACAAAAAAAGATCATAATATTGTAGAAAAAATAAGCTCATACTAAAAAAAAAAAGCACAATATTGTGCTTCCGTAGATAACAGCAATGCATATAAACAACCTACAATCTCCAATAACACTTAATATTGAGGCACTTACTTACTAATGCACACACACATTGAGTTCCTCTAAATGTTGACTTGATTCACAAGCATACCATGTTCGCCTTCGTATGACCATTAGCATGGATTTCTAACATAGAAAAGCCAAAACATGCCATATAAAAATTAAATTGCACAAAAAAAAAAAAAAAATATATATATATATATATATATATATATATATATATATATAGCCACCAGAGGGTG